>NW_025937491.1:0-138578 GCF_000764305.2 Hyalella azteca | reverse complement strand
TATCTAACATACGTGAACAGGTTGCTATCTGTTTGGCTGTAAATGAAAGGAGACCACATGAACTGTCACGACCAGACCCTTGATCAAATTGTAACGTGCTGATCCTATCAAAGAACTATTTATATGCAAATTAACTTAGTTTCAATTTTACTAATATTCCACTTTAATTTCACATTAAATTCCACACTAATTTTCAAATATATTCACTTAAACTAAGGCCTCTAAATCTAAGGAAGCGACCGGAACCGTGACCGGCTAGGTCGAATTCAACAACACAAGTGAAGACTAAGGCGCGACCGACAGAAGTCGGCTTACGCCGCTGCTTATGGTCACGTCACATGCACATGGGTTGCATCGTTTTAGACAACTCCAGCGTACGAGAACTTGATATTTTTGTAAGAACCTGCAACATGGTTTAGAGATTTTATATCTCATTCCGCTTATACAAGAAAAGTTGGAAACCTGTGAACAACCAAATTATTTCTTTCTTTTTTTGAGGGTCTAATTGGAGTCTCAGAAGCCAAAGAAATTATAGTTCATCCTTCCGGACCAAGAACAAAGACTTTCCTTTGTCCGTAAAGGTTTTTTTTAATTACTAGAAAAATCTGAAAATTCTTTTAGAGATGCCAAACTAAAATGAAACTTCTAAAACTTGAATTAGACTCTGATGACTCAATATCTGGCTCCATGAAATCAAACAAGCTATTTAAGACTGAAAAGAATAAAGACTTATTATAATTAGGCTTTAATTGAAATTTCTTATTCTTTAAGTTATGTATGCAAAATTGTGAATTATGTCTTGAAATAAAATGAGTTTCGAAACTCATAACAAAGACGTGTTCCTTTTGGCTGCAGTTCAACTTCGCAAACATATCGAGAATTAAAGCATATTGCTAGCTTCTGCATAAAACAAATTAATTCCGTCAAATTAATCACCAAAACCTTAAAGCTAATAAATAATTATTGACTTTCACTACCAAGATTGTTGCGGCTAGTACCTAAAATTCAACAAAGAACCTAGGAATATGTTCCAAATGAACCAGTTTCACAAATCCCCAATTATTCAGGTCACCCCATAAATTTCTCATTAAACCTGATTAGATGGGATTTATAATTCTAAAACTAAACTATACCAAGAGCAGAAGGGGAGGGTAGCGAACAGTATTGTATAACTTGCCTCATAGCTCCGAAATTCAAGTTGAATAATATGCGTTTAAAAATTACTTTTTAAAGACAACACTTCTAAAGAATACAGTGCCTCCTATGTTACACATCTACAATGAATTTCTAATTTTATTTCCATATATTAATAAAAATTAATTTGTAATTTTTTTAATATTAATATATGAAAAAAAATTTAAAATTATTTATTCTGTCAATTGATTCCTGCCTTGTCTTCAACTTTGCACAAGTGTGCAAAATTTCAGATTGATTGGACAGGTAGAAGTGTGTTGAATATCGATTATAAGATTTGTATAAGAAAAAATTATTTTTTCAATTGTTCAAATCACAAACAAAAATTTTATTTTCAAATTATATATTCTGTCATTTGATTCATGCATTGTCTTCAACTTTACGCAAGTGAGGCAAATTTTAGATCAATTGGACAGGTAGAAGTGTGTTAAATATTGATTATAAGATTTGTAGCAGACAGACAAACAAACAAACAAACAGACAAGAAGTGAAGTTAAAGAGAAGTGTTGTAATAATAAATAACATGCGTTTAAAAATTATTTTTTAAAGACAACACTTCTAAAGAATCCAGTGTCTCCGATGTTACACATGTACAATGAATTTCTAATTTTATTTTGAAACATTAAAGAAAATTACTTTTTACATTTTTGTTTTCGTATTAAAATATTTGAAGTTTCAAAATTATTTATTCTGTCAATTTATTCATGCATTGTGTATGACGTTACGAAAGTGTGCCAAATTTCAGATCGATTGGACAGGTAGAAGTGCGTTAAATATAGATTATAAGATTTGTAGCAGACAAAATTATTTTTTTTCAATTTTTTATATATTAAAATTTTTTTTTTATTTTCAAAATCATTAATTCTGTCAATTGATTCATGCATTGTCTCCAACTTTACGCAGGTGTGCAAAATTTCAGATAGATAGGAAATGTAGAAGTGTGTTAAATTTCGATTATAAGACTTGTAGCAGACAAACAAACAAAAAAATCAGAGCAAAATCAGTTAAGTTGCTCTGATAATGGTCTGATAATGCCTCCACCTCACGGTACGAGCGAATTTTCAGGGAAAGCTTTTTATCGTATGAGATGACTGATGGTATCATGCAATAGATTTTAGAGGCAGAACTCCGTACCTCATCAACGTGAAAGCAAGAACAGCGTGCTGGCTTTCAAGAGCATAGCCTTGCATCAGCAACAGAAAATTCTCTGAGAATTTATGACGAAATTTTGGGTCCTGCACGCTGCTGTTAAGGAAATTTCGCATAGCAGTATTGTTAAATTTTGAAAGAGCGTTGATATTTCCGATTTTGGTTAGCAGCGTTATTTGTGCCGCATGAAATGCGTCAGTGTTTTACAATATAGGATAAAGTGCTCAGGCACATTCTTCGAGGAAATCTGTTTAACCATCAAGCTGCCTTCATTTAATGGTTGCAAAGTTTAATTAAATCATGCGAAAGAAATTCAATGTACGATCATTTATTCCATAACTCATGGGCGTCATTTCAAAAAATTTGAGCCTGGGCTCTAGACGAATTTCACTAGAAATAGATTCCTGTGGGATGTTGTTAGTACAAATTACAAGCCAACAAAACGCATTGTTTATTATTTGCAGATATACATTAAAGTCTGTTCAATTTTATCTTCCGGGTCTACCTAATATGCCTTTCGATGTTGTCAGAACCTTGTGTTCAAAATAAGTATGTTTGTCGCAAGACTTCGCTGACTCCCAGACGTGCCTTTGATAGGCTTATTGCTTGTCCTCTGCGGGCAATCTTGAGAGTAAATTGCCTTGTCTTATGAAGCTTAAACTGAAGCTTCACTGCATCAAAAATAGTTTTCATGGCTTCCATGCTTCCTTTTTATGCGATGTATTAATAATAAACTAGTAAATGGCAGAATACCTTTTACCGAAACCATGTTCTACAGAGGCAAAGCGAAGAAATTTGTAGGAATTCGTAGAATCAATAATTCTTTCACAAATTATAAAACTATAGACATTCCAATTTTATTGAAAGGAAACATTTGTTGGGAAAATTTCCCAACCTGGCTACTTTGAAATTCCAACGAAGAAGTAGAGCTTACTCTGTCTATATAAGACAGAGGCGCAGCTCTCAAATAGAAGCAACTTTAAATCTTTACGTATCTAATGAAGTTATCCGCCGTCCTAACTGTTCCCATTGGTCTTGATTATGCGCCACATTTCTTCTCGTGTATAACTAATGGTTTTATTTTGTTGTGCACAACCCTTGCCGAGTTACTGATTTATTTTGGGTGCATGCTTTTGTCACCTCCTTTGAACACTTTGGCAGGCCCGTCAGGCTCTGTGATAATTATCTATTAAAGTATTAAATGCCTAACGTGAAACTAAACTTACTTGATCAATACCTTAAATTCTTAACTATTAATCTTTGTTTGGCGGGTCCCATTAAATCTTCAACTTAACCATAACTTCTCTTTAACTGTAATGCCGAAGTGTTCACTTCTCTCGTGGTGTTTATTAACTTTGTGGAACAGTGGCGACCATTAAATTTGTTCAAGTGGTGCGGTTTGCGACCATTGTTGCAGCCGCGTTTTAACTAAGAGAATTGCAAACAGCATACTGTTAAACTTCACTTCTAAAAGCACCAAAAGTGCACTTATTTTTGATTTAATAAGGTGAGCTCTAACTTGAAATGAAATTGTTGAATTTCCGTAATTGAATATTTAAGCAGTGTTTGTCCTCAAGCGCGTTAGTAATAAAGTCTTTTTCTCGTACAGTATACATACCTGTCTCTTATACACATCTAGATGTGTATAAGAGACAGCTGCTACCCATTTCCCTGTAACAGGTTGAAGTCGCCGCTACCTATTTCCCTGTAACAGGTTGAAGTCACTGCTACCCATTTCCCTGTAACAGGTTGAAGTCGCCGCTACCTATTTCCCTGTAACAGGTTGAAGTCGCCGCTACCTATTTCCCTGTAACAGGTTGAAGTCTTATCAAAGATCACGAGGCGGCCTTTGCAGGAATCTTGTTGAATAATAGTTCATGTCGGCAGTTATATAGCGGGCTATTAACCGACAGATCGTTGAAAAGCATGGCTCATCTGCAATTAATGTAGACGGAAAAATTTATAAAGTCTCTCTGCTCCCTGCAGGGCTTTCAAATTTATTTGTGATAATTTGTATGTAATTTAAGCTCAATTTCGAGGGAGAACATTTGAGATGGCAAGCAAGTTATTCCTACACGTTTGCTCCGCTCAAGCGTCATGTCACTTAGGAATGAGATTAGAGTGGATGTATTTTGCTTCGCTCGCGCAGTTATAGTCTCAACATAAATCTCTATAAGAAATATAAGTATCTCATGAGTGCAAATGCAGCCATAAAATGTACTGTACTTTTGGGAGTGCTTTGAGCCCGTATGCCTCCCTCCATTCCGGCAATGGAAAAATTTCCTTGTAAATATATTGGGTGCGCCCGAATCCCATTTACAAATTCAAGACTCAAAGACAAACCATGTAACTGAGTTCAAGGTTTTTGAGATATGAACTAAACTGTGAATCTTCAAGGGTGAAAGGGATGAAAATTCAAGACTGGGTTGAAACTTTGGTAACTAAAGCTTTACGAGTGGAGCTCAGGAACGTGAATTATATAAATTAATTGTCCAGACAGTTTATGAAATTTAGAAGACATACAACAAGTGAGTATAAATTGAGATTTTATAATGACATTGCCTCAATTTGCAAATATATTTATTATGAAGCTTCGCTTATATTGGTATGTTCACTTTCTTCATCCAAATTTTTACAAGAAGCTGCAAAATCGCACATCGTAAATTCTGTATAACAAAAGCAAAATAAAATTTACTTCAACACAGTCCCTTAATGAAATATACCATGTATTTTAAAATAAAAGCGGTCATGCAATAAAAACGGACAAGAAATTTACAAGCTATCTAGCCCCAGAATATTAATTCAGAAATAGTTTTCTTTGCCAAGTAAATCGAATAAAATTTAAAAAACAGCCCTGGATTGAACCGGAGAAGTAAAGTTTCTTCTTCAGTCGATGAATTTATCACAAAGTTTCCAGCTCGTAAAAGCTCCGTCAATTGGGTCAACCAACTAACCTTGAACTTAAAAAGTTTATTATTTCTATTGAAACAGAAAAGCACTTTCGAACCAACCAGTCAGACTTCCTGCCATTATGAGAGTCCAGTACGACGTCCGTAAAAGGCCAGCATTAGCTTTTTTCGTAATGCCGGACTCAACTTCTAATTTTAATTAAACCAAATTTTTTTACCTTAAGATGAAAACTATTATTTTTGGAAGGTGGTTCAGCCTACGGGATTAGTATGGGAAAGGTCAAAACAATTATATCGATGAGCTCATGATAAATTTCATTGAGAAGTACGTCTGCTTAACAAATTCAGGAAATAAACCTTCTTAAAAAATTCAGGAGTGCAGCAAAAAATGCTAATAAATATTATGGAAACAAACTGAATAAAATCTTTCGTAATTATAATACTTGAAAACAGTTGACTACATCTTATACGAGGGCAATGTTTCAACGTAACAAGCTTAGGTCAAATACTACAGAGGAAAGTTGCTGAGAGGGAAATGGTAAAGGAAGCCCTCACTACATGACCCTATAAAGGCTGCCGTTGAGCCCTTGATTGGAGGGTTAAGCCCGTCTGAGCCCCCAACGCCTCTAAAGCCAGACCATTACAACTAATAAGCTTGTTGACCGCAGTCTCATCCTACTGCATCCTTCCTTGATGTGAGTAGCTCCGTATAATTACAAGCGGGACGCTCTGGGACTCCAGAGTTTACTTAGCGGATACATTGTCTCAAATAAACATAAATAAATATTTGTTTAATATCGCATTGTTAATGTGAAATTTGATATTAAAGCAAAATATAATTGGTTCAGAATATTCAATCTCAAAATTTGAGGCGTCTTGAGAAATAAAATTAGCTTTTATTCTGAGGATTATGAAGCGCGTGCTAATATTAAATAAGATTAAACATTTTAATTCGACATTTACTCGTTTTCTATTGAACCGTTTTAACCTTATGTTTAGAATGGACTTGAGGAAACGTTTGAAGTAGGTTTTTATGTATCTTCTCTTTGTAAGACCCGTAATAGGGAATCGAACACAACAAAATTTTTGAGCCTAGTGAAATAAATTGAAAAGTTACTCGTGTTTGCTGAGCAGTGCAATGTAAAATATTCAGTGCCCAGTTGACATTCAAGCTGCCATTTATGCTTTTTTCAATCATTTCAACGAAGTCTTTGAATATTTATTGCTATTTTTCTAATTTAGAAGCAAATGTTCCAGGACCCTCCAGCTAAGCAGGCTGGAATTAATAACAAGGGTGAACATGTCGAAGAGGTCGATGGCCTAAAGTCTGTGAAGGCTAATCCCCTACTAAAGATTATGACCGGCAGGTCGGCATTGGCCACCGATAGCAGAGGGGCAGAAGCACCGCGGTCGATGAGGTGAATTATTTTTCAGGAGAGGAGCTTTTTACTAGCATATGTACAGATGGTGATACCAGGGTACGAAATGCTGAAATAGAAGCGAACTTTATAGCCTTATGTACAGATAGTGATGTTGGGCTACGAAATTCTCCAGCGAAGGCGCATTATGTTGGCTGATGTGCATTATGATGCCAGGCAAAGAAATTCACTAATAAAGGCGTCGTAAATTTCGATCAAAATAATCCAATCAAAAGGGAAATAATCAGAAAATTATTGCCGTGAAAGAAATTCCTCAGTGCTCACTGTCTAGAATTAGGTGTNTCCAGGTCCTGCGCAAGTTCTGGGTAGCACTTGGCCGACGTAGAGGCATTGACAGAGCCCTCCAGTGGTTTCAACAGGACGGAGCCACCCCTCACACCTCCGATAGATCCCTGGAGTGGCTGCAGCAGCGCTTCGAGGACCGACTCATCAGCCGCAGGTGCCACCCGGAGTGGTCACCGCACTCACCAGACCTGAACCCCCCAGACTTCTACCTGTGGGGTTACCTCAAGGACAGGGTGTATGAGCACAACCCCCAGACCATCCCTGACCTCAAAGCAGCCATCACAGCAGCCATCAGAGCCATCCCGAGAGAGGAGTGCAGGAGGGTCATTGAGAACTTTGCCAGGCGAATCCAAGTCTGCCTGCAGCGCCGGGGCGCGCATCTGGAACATATCTTTGAGCGGCTGTAGAACAAAGAGTTTTTGTGGTATAGAATTGAGATTTTGCAGATGTTGGCTACATAGGTTGTACATAATTCCATAGAATTTTTGTTTCAAACTGAATAAAATTTCAGGAGTTATAAGACTTTTAGTGAGCTCTGTTTTTTTTGTGTCACCCTGTATTTCAATTAGGCGGCTCAGTACGTCTTAATTTGCCATGGCTTCCACTTATGACGAGAAATGCAGTAAATCTGCATTAAATCTGAACCATGCTGCGTGCATCCTTTATAAGCAAAGCCCTGAAGCTTGGGAAGCATGCCAACTGTTAAGAAACTATTTGATTTAGATGCCTATTTAGAGGCCTATATACTGTCAAGTCTGGAAGCGAATGAGAGGTTTGTCAGGGGTGACACAGCACAGATTATGGAGCTAACTCAATTTATAACGCAGTAGAAATTATGGAGCTAACGTCAATTTATAACGCCGTAAAAAGTATGGAGCCAACATCAATTTAAAACTCAGTAGAAATTATGAAGTCAACATTGATTTATAACGCCGTAGAAACTTTATGAGGGAACATTATCGCCGTCGAAAGTTGTTGCTAGCAATTTCCTGAGATGACATTGATAATGGCCGAGGAAAGGTCAGATTCCTTCTCCCATCGCCTAGGCTGACGCTAAATCGAATTTGAAAGTCTGAAATTGCATTTCCTTTACGCAGCTGCGTTGATGTGAAACAGAACACCAAGCGGTGTGTGTAGTGGCTGTTACCAATCAGTCCTCTGAGAGCTTGGGTAAAGATTCCGTGTGGAATCAACGGCTCTAAAGGCTGTTTCAAGTGAGCTAGAAATTAAAGTATTTGAAGTTAGGAAACCACATCATTTGTAGATGATGAATATTACAATAAGTTAGCATTCTTTACATAAGATAAAGTAGAAAATTGAATGGGTCACACTGTCCAAATGCCGATACACTGTCATAACGCAGCATTGAAAAGTCCTCTAATCAGTCCAAACAGGTCAGGATAACCCACATAAGGGCTAAAAAGTGCATTGCTACTTGGACAATGTCGCACTCACTCCTCTGACTGTACATCGCCATTTCACTTCCCTGCTTTGTCAATAAACTATCATTATTCTTCAACCTCGTCGGTATAATCTCATCGTCCGAAATTATCTCGAAGGAATAATATTGCACTCTTCAAGCATGAATTACTATTTTATAATAAAAAGTTAAAAGAATGTAGAATTCTAGAATTCGCAGAACGTCTCACCGTTTCCATAAGCTTCCAACTTTAAGCGATGGACCTCGTCTTATCCGTCTCCTTACAAAGAGATTCTTGGCACAATTAACCATCAGCGAGGAGCGTTAATGGGAAGGTAAGTCTTGCCGGATGCTTTTTATGAGCTTTTAATGACATTTCCAGGTTCCCTTGCCCTCACAGACCTGTGCCTCCAGAGGATCTTCAGCCTCACTAAGTAAGATGTGCGCTGGCTTCGACCGCCAAGAAGTTTCCACCGATAAAGGAGAGGGCGACGCATGGCCTAGTTCGAGTCGAATTATGGTAATCATGGAGACTATTGTGAGAGAAAATTCGATATTAGAATATAAAATTCTTACATGATTGAAGTTTAGGTTAGAGGTGATTGATTTTGTGGGGAACGGGCTTGTTATCGAGACATGATATCGTGCGGCACTGAACGGGGCAAGCACCATCTTCGAAAACTGAATTCAAAGTCCTCTCGAACGAGGATACGCATAGAAGACGGGAGGAGCAGATGCATTCGTCCATTGTGTGATTAAAATTATTCAGTCAAAATAAATTGCCAAAGTATTCTTGGAAATTATTTCTTAAAGTCCGCTTGTACCGAACGGACGACCACTTCCACCCCCACTCTTGACACGGATCGCACTTTTCACGACGCGAAACTTAATTCGGAACGTGCGTTTAACTTGGATACGTGAACCTATAGTGGCACGTGACAAACGCGAAACTTAGTTCGCTACAGGTGTGCAACTTCAAGCCGTGACGAGAGTGACGCGAAACACGCGACCAACTTCATGTATTCAAACTATAATATGAGCAATTGGCTTGCAGCTGACGCAAGAATTGACTTATGCAGTATTTTTTTATTTTAAAAGAAAACATTGACTGATATTATCAAGAACTTACTGATTTCAGCAAGCACTGATTTTACTACTCACTCTGCTGACTGGGGAGTTGCGTCTCGAGGCTCAGGGAGGCCATCAAGACGATGTGCAGAACTGCTATTCTTATGATGGCATCAGCACGTCGATACATTTCGTGGACACACTTCAGGGTTGTTCTTCTTCATACGGCAGCGTTGTCCTTCTTCACACATCAGCGTTGTTCCTTTTCAACCGCTAGCGTTGTTCTTTTTTAAACGTTAGCGTTGTTTTGCACGTATGTAAGTATGGATTAATAAGTTAGAACTGACATTGGCATAAACTATTTATCATATTCTATAAAACTTTTCTAATTAGTCAAGTATTTTTGTCTTTTTATTAAAAATTTGTCATCTATTGAGTGAAAACTCATTTTAATTCACGTTATCTTCCATGGATATAGTCGAGCTCTGAAGGTAAATTTCTAGTGTGGATTTACTTTCTAAAATCACATTATGATTTTTTATCGATTGCCATTCAGAATTTAGAAAATCTGACCTTGGTTTCCAGTCGACACCAAATATGGTTAGGAAAAATTATCCAACAGGCTTTTGTGGTTAAATGCAGAACACTTAGTATCCTTAGTATCCTTAGTATTTGTTTGGGACATAGCAGTCCCAGGCCACGATGGATCGCCGCCTCTGATTATCGTTCATCCGCCGTACACTGAATAATGTATAAATAGTACCGTACACAGAGTACCGTACTCAGAGTACCGTACTCAGAGTACCGTACACAGAGTACCGTACACAGAGTACCGTACTCAGAGTACCGTACACAGAGTACCGTACACAGAGTACCGTACTCAGAGTACCGTACACAGAGTACCGTACGCAGAGTACTGTACACAAAATACCGTACATAGAGTACTGTACACAGAGTACTGAGGCAAAGCGAAGAAATTTGTAGGAATTCGTAGAATCAATAATTCTTTCACAAATTATAAAACTATAGACATTCCAATTTTATTGAAAGGAAACATTATCCATTTGAAATATTGTTCATATCCAGGATCCTTATTTTGATGGTAAAATAAACCTAATTGTTTTCTATTGGCCAACGATTTACGTGAATATCTGGCGTTTAGCTTATTTACCATCTTTAATAAAATATTGTCCTGCAATATTCGTTCTGCAAAAGCTTTAGCTAAAAGTTGGTTAAAAGTTTCTTGATTAGTAAATTTTAATGGAACGAAAATATCTCCCATTGTCCATCATATGTGTAAATATGTACTAAATAATTGATAATTCTATATATATTGCTCCCTGACATCTCCAAATAATTCATGCCATAAAGGAAGGCTGCATTCAATCGATATTGGAATTAAAGTTAGAGTAACATGAGCAAGCACGAACCGAATTGTTGTCTGAATTGAAGGAACATTGGAAATTTTTTCGACACTTATTAAACTGTCCGCAACACAGGCTGTAGACAACATGCTCCTTCGGGAGTCGCTTTAATCTAACTTTGCGTCTCACAGAGGCATGCTTCCTCCACTTCGTTCAAAATACGAGCCTTAGTTTAACTTTAAAACTTAAGTTTACATCCACAGTTTGTTTTAAAGTTAGAAAGTCACGCGCTTCGCAGGCGCTTGAGAACAAACGTAGCAGCCCGTAGGTCGTCTCTGTAAGACATTACATGTAATTTCAACATCTTTCAAAAATCAACAAACTTTGAAGGCAAGCATGACTGCAGGTAAGCTGCCAACTACTCTCAAGCTAAGCATGACTGAGGTCAAGTTTGTCAATTCTGAAGGTAAGCAATGCTGCTCTGACGGCAAGCATGCCATGCTGCCCTGAAGGCAAGCATGCCATGCTGCCCTGAAGGCAAGCATGTCATGCTGCTCTGACGGCAAGCATAACATGCTGCTCTGAAGGCAAGCATAACATGCTGCTCTGAAGGCAAGCATAACATGCTGCTCTGAAGGCAAGCATGCCATGCTGCCCTGAAGGCAAGCATAACATGCTGCTCTGAAGGCAAGCATGCCATGCTGCTCTGAAGGCAAGCATAACATGCTGCTCTGAAGGCAAGCATGCCATGCTGTTCTGAAGGCAAGCATCACTGCGGCTATATAGCATGTATGCTTAAAGCATTGACACTATCCTGAGTTAAGCCATTCGCTTTTTGTCAGCACAAAAACTTCAGTCCAGAAGGCTACAAACACTTCCTCTTCTCATCATCAGTATTCAAAACAGGCAAAGCTCAGGCCATGTTTTCCGGCGACACGATTGCAGCTTTGGCTGAAAGAATTTGTGACGCTAAAGTTTGAATAAATTTATTTTCAGCCAGAAAAAGATTTTTGGACGGAATCATAGTGGAAAAAGATTTTTGGACTTCACGCACGACGTATTGTTTGACCGGGGATTTCATTCTGATGAAATTCAAGATTTATTCCCGTTGGTTTGAATATGGCTTGTTTTTTTTGGCTGGAACTTTTGATTAGAATATACCATAGAATACGCGATAAAATTATTTACGTACTTTAATCGCATTGATCACAAAGCGAATCATAATTAATTCTTAGACTTCTCAATTATATTGCATGATATTGATTCCCATTTAAAGATCCCGTTTTGTTTAAATATATACGCGTCATCGATACTGAAAATTCACATTTTTAATTTGCGGCTTACTTTAACTTTATCCCAATTAAAATTTATCAGACAGGAATATAATATCCCATGATAAAAAATGTTCATTTCAGTGAAATGAGTATCTTATAGGTATAAACCATAAAATTGCACGAAGCCACAATTTTTTTCGCTGTGATCATTACACATTATTAGTCTTAAATGAAATTATGCTCATCTTTACGCCCCATAATATCTTCAATTTCATAGAATGATTTTCCACAGCGTTCTCTCAGTATGTAAAACATCATATTCAATTTCTATAATTCCTCTATTTTTTGTAAAATCTTTATAAAACCGTTCCGTTCAAAAAGTTATGCGAGGTCGTTTCGGGGAGATCCTGCTAAATCTGTTGCTCGCCGCCGCTCCGATTTTTCAGTCGCAATTTTATGTGACATTTGGAAGTCATGGCTTCACTTCCGTTACGTTGTTTTGGGACAGGTTGAAGTCGCTGCTACCCATTTCCCTGTAACAGGTTGAAGTCGTTGCTACCCATTTCCCTGTAACAGGTTGAAGTCATATCAAAGATCACGAGGCGGCCTTTGCAGGGATCTTGTTGAATAATAGTTCATGTCGGCAGTTGTATAGTAGGCTATTAACCGACAGATCGTTGAATAGCATGGCTCATCTGTAATTAATGTAGACGGAAAATTTTATAAAGTCTCTCTGCTCCCTGCAGGGCTTTCAAATTTATTTGTGATAATTTGTATGTAATTTAAGCTCAATTTCGACGGAGAACATTTTAGATGGCAACCAAGTTATTCTACACGTTTGCACCGCTCAAGCGGTATGTCACTTAGGAATGAGATTAGAGTGGATGTATTTTGCTTTGCTCGCGCAGTTATAGTCTCACCATAAATCTGTAGAAGAAATATAAGTATCTCATGAGTGCAAATGCAGCCATAAAATGTACTGCACTTTGGGGAGTACTTTGAGCCCGTATGTCTCCCTCCATTCTGTCGATGGAAAAATTTTCTTGTAAATATATCGCGCGCCCCCAAATCCCATTTCCAAATTCAAGACTCAAAGACAAACCATGTAACTGAGTACAAGGTTTTTGAGATATGAATTAAACTGTGAATCTTCAAGAGTGAAAGGAATGAAAATTCAAGACTGTGTTGAAACTTTGGTAACTAAAGCTTTACGAGTGGAGCTTAGGAACGGAAATTATATATATAAATCAATTGTTCAGGCAGTTTATGAAATTTAGAGGACATACAACAAGTGAGTATGAATCGAGATTTTATAATGACTTTGCCTCAATTTGCAAATTGTATTTATTATGAAGCTTCACTTAAATTGGTATGTTCAATACCTGATGACCGTTCCTAGTTCTTCCTAGTGGGGTCTAGGAGGGGCCGTGCGCCGGTTGAGTGGCATGCTCTGACTTTTTGTCCGTTCTCCTCATGGAGAGAAATAAATCTTGAACTCTCTATCTCGTATACACTTCCCTTCATCAAAATTTTTAAAATAAGCTCCAAAATCGCACATCGTAAATTCTGTATAACAAAATCAAAATAAAATTTACTTCAACATAGTCTCTTAACACAGTCACATGTATTTTAAAATAAAAACTGTTATGCAGTAAAAACGAACAAGAAATTTACAAGTTATCTAGCTCCAGAATAATAATTCAGAAATATTTTTTTTCAATTAAATCGAATGAAATTAAAGAAAACAGCCCTGGATTGAACCGGAAAAGTTAAAATCCTTCTTCAGTCGATGAATTTATTACAAAGTTTCCAACTCGTAAAAGCTCCATCAATTGTGTCAACCCACTAACCTTGAATTTGAATAGTTCATTGTTTTTTTATCGAAACAGAAAAGCACTTTCGAACCAACCAGTCAGACTTCCTGCCATTATGAGAGTCCAGAGCGACAACCGCAAAGCCAGAATTAGCTTTTTTCGTAATGCCGGACTCAACTTATTATTTTAAGCATAAACCAAAACCAAAAACCAAATAACCAAATTTTTATTTTATAAAACCAATTTTTTTTGTTCCTTAGGACGAAAACTATCATTTTTGGAAGGTGGTTCAGTTCTACGGGATTAAAATGTGAAAGATCAAAACAATTATATCGATAAGCTCTTGATAAATTTCATTGAGAAGTACGTCTGCCTAACAAATTCAGGAAATAAACCTGCTTAAAAAATCCAGGTTGCAGCCAAAAATGCTAATAAATATTATTTACACAGCCTGAATATAATCTGTAGTAATTATTGTTCTAGAAAACAGTAGACTACATCTTATACGAGGGTAATGTTTCAACGTAACAAGCTTAGGTCAAATACTACAGCGGAAAGTTGCTGAGAGGGAAATGGTAAAGAAAGCCCTCACTATACATGGCCCTATAAAGGCTGCCGTTGAGCCCTTGATTGGAGGGTTAAGCCCGTCTGAGCCCCCAACGCCTCCAAAGCCAGACCATTACAACTAATAAGCTTGTTGACCGCAGGCTCATCCTACTGCATCCTTCCTTGATGTGAGTAGCTCCGTATAATTACAAGCGGGACGCTCAGGGACTCCAGAGTTTACTTAGCGGATACATTGTCCCAAATAAATATAAATAAATATTTGTTTAATATCGTGTCGCATTGTTAATGTGAAATTTGATATTAAAGCAAAATATAATTGGTTCAGAATATTCAATCTCAAAATTTGAGACGTCTTGAGAAATAAAATTAGCTTTTATTCTGAGGATTATGAAGCGCGTGCTAATATCAAATAAGATTAAAAATTTTAATTCGATATTTATTCGTTTTCTATTGAACCGTTTTAACCCTATATTTAGAATGGACTTTTGAAAACGTTTGATGTTGATTTTCATGTATCTTCTCTTAGTAAGACCCGTAATAGGGAATCGAACACAACAAAATTTTTGAGCCTAGTGAAATAAATTGAAAAGTTATTCGTCTATACATGCTGGACGGTGCAATGTAAAATATTCAGTGCCCAGTTGACATTTAAGCTGCCATTTACACTTGTTTGAATCATTTCAGTGAAGTCTTTGAATATTTGTTGTTGTATTTATGTTCTAATTCAAAAGCAAATGTTCCAAGTTCCTCCAGCTGAGCAGGTTGGAATTAATAACAAAGGTGAACTTGTCGAAGAGGCCGATGGCCTCAAGTCTTTGAAGGTTAATCCCTTACAAAAGATTATGACCGGCCGGTCGACGGCCATCAAACGGCCGCAGATTGGCCACCGATACCAGACGGGCTAGAAGCACCGCGGTCGATGAGGTGAATTATTTTTCAGGAGAGGAGCTTTTTACTAGCTTATGCACAGATAGTGATGTCAGGCTACGAAATGTTTAAATAAAAGCGAACTTTGCTGTCTTATGTACAGATCACCGGTGATACCAGGCTACGAAATGTTTAAATAAAAGCGAACTTTATGGCCTTATGTACAGATGGTGATACCAGGCTACGAAATGTTTAAATAAAAGCGAACTTTGCTGTCTTATGTACAGATGGTGATACCAGGCTATGAAATGTTTACATAAAAGCGAACTTTACTGTCTTATGTACAGATAGTGATGTCAGGCTACGAAATGTTTAAATAAAAGCGAACTTGATAGCCTTATGAACAGATAGTGATGTCAGGCTACGAAATTCTCCAGCGAAGGCGCATTATGTTGGCTGATGTGCATTATGATGCCAGGCGAAGAAATTCACTAATAAAGGCGTAGTAAATTACGATCAAAATAATTCAATCAAAAGAGAAATAATCGGAAAATTATTGCCGTGAAAGAAATTCCTCAGTGCTCACTGTCTAGAATTAGGTATGGTAGAGTTAGATATTTTACCTAGGCATGGAAGACTGCCGAGTCAGAATTGCACGGTTGATTCAGTCAGGACAACAACCGCCCGCATAAGAATTCACATGACATGGCTATTATTCTCCGAATGTTTATTTTTCGATAAAAATATTATAAGATTTTCAACTTTAAAAATAATTGGAAAGTAAGATACGAACAATTTGTCTGGTGTTGCTAAATTAACATCAATTTTGCAACCATGTAGTCGGATGATACTGCTAGAATTCACGATTCATTGTTACACACTCTATTGCTTGCACAACGGATTGCTTTGCATTAAATTGGATACGAACTCTGCAGCGGTGTTGAATCAACAAGAATACATAAGCCACAGTTAAACTGATTCTAATTTTTTTATAGACCATAATCCCCTTGGATACACATGCTAAGGAGCTGTCGCAAATTCTAATTAATACGGACGGATGAATTCAATGCATAGTTAAGCCTCCTTTCACTTCATCCAAGCAAGTCGCCTTCACGTGTCGTTGCACTGCATAATTTCAAGAGAAAGCTTGCAATGCGTGCGCCAGACTTGAATTTATTTCAATTAGGTGGCTCAGTACGTCTTAATTTGCCATGGCTTCCACTTACGACGAGAAGTGCAGTAAATCTACATTAAATCTGAACCATATGCTGCGTGCATCCATTATAAGCAAAGCCCTGAAGCCTGGGAAGCATGCCAACTGTTAAGAAACTATTTGATTTAGAGGCCTATTTAGAGGCATATATACTGTCAAGTCTGGAAGCAAATGAGAGATTCGTCAGGGGTGACACAACTCTTTGGTTTTGAAGAGAAAAAAAAGATCTTGGAAACTTGTGGATACGCCTATGATTTAGAATTTCAAAATTTCAGATGGGCTGGTAATATTCAGGTATCGGAGAAGGTAACAGAAGGAATGGTTAAGTAGTAGATTCCTGACCGTAATAAACTTCGAAGAATGTAATCATATTCATACCATGTCAATAATTGTATTCAATTGTATACCATGTCAATAATTGTATAGAATTTTGAAAGCTGTCGGTGTGTCGTGATTTAAATAATGAATAGTTTAGTATTTATATTGTAACATAGCTATGATATCAACAAAATTTATATCCTGAACTCCTTTGTTTCAGAGGTGACAAACGATCAATGCCGGTCTAAAAACATCACACCGCTACACATACTCTGCGCCAAGTGCGCAGTGAAAGAAAATGAATTATGAGCCAACATCAGTTTATAACGCAGTGGAAATTATGGAGCCAACATCAATTTATAATGAAGCAGAAAGTTTGGAGCCAACATCAGTTTATAACGCAGTAGAAATTTTGGAGCCAACATCAGTTTATAACGCCGTAGAAACTTTATGAGGGAACATTATCGCCGTCGAAAGTTGTTGCTAGCAATTTCCTGAGATGGCACTGAAAATGGCCGAAGAAAGGTCAGATTCCTTTTCCCATCGCCTAGGCTGACGCTAAATCGAATTTGAAAGTCAGAAATTGCATTTCCTTTACGCAGCTGCGTTGATGTGAAACAGAGCACCAAGCGGTACGTACAGTGGCTGTTAGCAACCTGTCCTCTGAGAGTTTGGGTAAAGATTCCGTGTGGAATCACCGGCTGGAAAGGCTGTTTCAAGTGAGCTAGAAGGTTTCCTAACTTCAAAATGAATTTGAAGTTAAGAAACCACATCATTTGTAGATGATGAATATTGCAATAAGTTAGCATTCTTTACATAAGATAAAGTAGAAAATTGAATGGGTCACACTGTCCAAATGCCGATACACTGTCATAACGCAGCATTGAAAAGTCCTTTAATCAGCCCAAACCGCCGAGTGGTCTAAGGCGCTGGATTTAGGCTCCAGTCTCTCAGGAGGCGTGGGTTCGAATCCCACCACTGTCATATTTTTTCAGAGATGATAAATATTTATTTACTGACAAAACGGATGTTTGTTGTCAGCAAAATGGAAATAATGTGTTGTAATTAAACAGGGGTTAGACAGGATGACCCACATAAGGGCTAAAAAGTGCATTGCTACTTGGACAATGTCGCACTCACTCCTCTGACTGTACATCGCCATTTCACTTCGCTGCTTTGTCAATAAACTATCATTAATCTTCAACCTCGTCGGTATAATCTCATCGTCCGAAATTATATCGAAGGAATAATTTTGCACTCTTTAAACATGAAATACTATTTGATAATAAAGAGTTCATAGAATGTAAATTCCAGAATTCGCGGAACGTCTCACTGTTTCCATAAGCTTCCAACTTTAAGCGAAGGATCTCGTCTTATCCGTCTCCTTACAAAGAGATTCTTGGCACAATTAACCATCAGCGAGGAGCGTTAATGGGAAGGTAAGTTTTGCCGGACGCTTTTTATGAGCTTTTAATGACAGTTCCAGGTTCCCTTGCCCTCACAGACCTGCGCCTCCAGAGGATCTTCAGCCTCCCTAACCCTAAGTAAGATGTGCGCTGGCTTCGACCGCCAAGAAGTTTCCACTGATAAAGGAGAGGGCGATGTATGGCCTAGTTCGAGTCGAATTATGGTAATCATGGAGACTATTGAGAGCGAAAATTCGATATTAGAATATAAAATTCGTACACGATTGAAGTTTAGGTTAGATGTGATTGATTTTGTGGGGAACGGGCTTGTTATCGAGACATGATGTTGTGCGACACAGAGAGGGGCAAGCACCATCTTCGAAAACTGAATTCAAAGTGCCCTCGAACGAGGATACGCATAGAAGACGGGAGTAGCAGACGCATTCGTCTGTTGTGTGATTAAAATGATTCCGTCAAAATTAATTCCCAAAGTATCCTGGGAAATTATTTTTTAACGTCCGCTTGTACCGAACTAACGACCACTTCCGCCCCCACTCTTGACATGAATCGCACCTTGCACGACGCGAAACTTCGTTCGGTACGAGTCTTTAACTTGGATACGTGAACCTATAGTGGCACGTGACAAATGTGAAACTAAATTCGTTACACGCGTGCAACTTCAAGCCGTGACGAAAGTGACGCAAAACACACTAGAAACTTTATGTCTTCAAACTATAAATATGAGCTGTTAGCCTGCAGCTGACACAAAAATTACCTTATTCAGTATTCAAGGTTAAATGAATACTTTGATATTATCAACAACTTACTGATTTCAGCAAGAACTGATTTATACTCACTCTGCTGACTGGGGAGTTGCGTCTCGAGGCTCAAGGAGGCCATCAAGACGATGTGCAGAACAGCGATTCTTATGAGGACATCAGCACGTCGATACATTTCGTGGTCACACTTCAGGGTTGTTCTTCTTCTTCAAACGTTAGCGTTGCTTTGCACGTATTTAAGTATTGACTAATCAGTTAGAGCTGACACTTGCGTAATTTTTCAGAACTAATTAACTCATTCTGCAAAAATTTTCTAATTAATCAATTAATTCTGTTTCTTAATCAAATTTGTCATATAATTAGTGATTAATTCACGTTATCTTCCACGGATATAGTCGAGCTTTGTAGGTAAATTTCTAGTGTGGATTTACTTTCGAAAATCACATTCTGATTTTTTATCGATTGCCATCCAGAAATTCGAAAATCTGTCCTTGGTTTCCAGTCTACACCAAATATGGTTAGGAAAAATTATACAATAGGCTTTTGTGGTTAAATGCAGCACACCGTACACTGAATAATGTATAAATAGTACCGTACAAAAAGTACCGTACTCAGAGTACCGTACACAGAGTACCGTACGCAGAGTACCGTACCCAGAGTACTGTACACAGAGTACCGTACACAGAGTACTGTACACAGAGTACCGTACACAGAGTACTGTACACAGAGTACCGTACAGAGCACTGTACACAGAGTTCTGTACACAGAGTGCTGTATACAGAGTACCATGCACTGGAGTACTCGAGTATTATTGAAAAGGGCAAAAATGATTACAAGTTCGACAGTAAAAGTCACGAGCCAGTGAGTCAAGAAATAATGATTTGTCATTTCCTTGTATGACTTTTATAGTTATAGAACAGTTATAATTACTGAAAAAGTCTGCTTCATTATTATCTCATTTATTTAAACACAAAAAAGTATGCCGTGAGCTTAAAATCGATTTCACACTTATGACGGAATTCGGAAAAATTGGTCAATGTCAGACCGCAACTGAAATGAAAGATTCCACGGAAATAGAAACATTAAATTATATATTACTATCAATTATTAATTATTTTATTTTTATCTTATCAGGTCGTTTCATTCATTTCAATGAAGAATAAAAGATGTTGGCATCAGATGTGATGAAACCATAGTAACAAATAAATGACGAAGCAATTACAATGAATAGGCAAGAACGAAATGAAAACAACTGTTGTTTCCTGACAATTATGATATGCGTCATTTTCGAGTATGGTAAATACCGCACTAAATGACAACACAAAGATGTCCATCAAGAAAATAGTAAGCCGATGTTTAATGTTAGAGATACGTGAAGTTTAGCAGTCGTGAGTTTTCACAGTTCAAATGTTCGTCAGTTCGATGGTGGTTATCCGTTTATTATAAAAGCGCGAAAAAGTGTACAAACTTGCCTCTTAATCACATACGAGTTTTCAGGGGATGCAATTCATGTGAATTCCAATTTACTGATGCCTTTTCTCTGAAATTAGTCATCATAAAAACATAGGTGCTTCACACTTTAAATTTGCATTTGTGAATTGAAAGCAATTTCCTGGATTGTGGACCGCCGAATGAGTTTCAGAGTTCACTGTAAGAAACTTCACACGATCCACTTCAGGGTTGAACAGAAATATCCAGCGTAATCTTCTCTAGCTGAATAATTGCTTATCTTGTCATGGATCTTGCATCATCACAGGCTTCTTGCCGCGGTTCATCGGATCTGTAGAAAGAGAGAAATAGAGGGATATTATACGAGGATCAGTGACGTTATTGCAATGTTTGGGGAACCATAATTGTTAATAATAAAATTTAAATTACGAAATCGTCCTTAACAACTTATAAAAATAATAATATAATATATAAAAAATATCTATTACAATGAATTATTAAATAGAAACAAGAATTGCATAGGCTACGCACGTACGGCGCTTATGTAGAAATTTGTCGGGATAAAAGTTAAAAAGTGTAATGCCTGGCATTTTACCCCCTATCAACAAATTGGATGCCTTATATTGACCTTTATAAATAAAGTGGAGTCCTAACATTGACCTCCATCAACAAAGTGGATGCCTGATATAGACCTCCATCAACAAAGTGGATGCCTGATATAGACCTCCATCAATAGACCGAAAATAACAACTTTGATCATATCGACGGCATACGACATCGATAGCACATTTTGGAACTAGAAAAGATTTTGCTCCAACAGAATTGCTTGTATGGCTTGTGGAATGAATAAGCAATTAGGAAATATTAATTGTTGTTCGAAATATATTCGTTTTTCAGAATTAATGGAATATATCAGTCTTTTCCAAAAAGTGTTCAGCAGCAGCAGCATCAGCACGAGATTTATCTTCACTCCGAACATTCGAAGGCGACAAACAAATCAGCCGTGCAGCGATTGAAGATGTGAGGTTTCGTGGCGATACAAATTTTAGCCAAAAATAATAGGTACTTGAGTTTTTTCACAGATTGTAGGACCTTGGTAGGAGTTTAACTCGAAACATTGTTCCAGACAATGGGAAAAAACCTGCAAATGTAGTGCAGATGATCGATTTTTCTATGGAACATCGACTTTTCAAATCAAACATTGAGATATTTTGTCATCTTCTTGAGGAACCTCGGTATGTTAATTTTTAATTTAAGGTTTTTTATTTTTATTTTATCGGGATTCCATTCACATATTGTTCACGCCAAGTTTAAAAAGAACAAATATTTATAGCACCAGGTGCCGACATACGCGAGTAATTAATACCGAGTGCTGGATTTTAGAATTTGTTCAAAAGAGCATCAATTCATTCGTTCGATGATTTGTCCCATAGCGAGGAAGATTCTGCACGAGACTCACGGCACATCGTGGAAACAAATGAAAAGCCACGCGGTTGAACATCCTTCGGATATTCAACATACCCATTTACAGCCTTTAATTTGACTGTAATTGACTATAATTACCTCAATTTCAAGTTTTCTCCATGAACTTAAGTTTTTGAACAGTGCCTTCGGGACATTAGAGTTCTGATTGTCTGCCAATTGCGGCCTAAAATCAGAACAAATTTACGCGCCCTCGCTTCTCCAACATTGCGGCTTGATGAGAGGCCTAACTTGGGACGGTGCAAATTACCCAAACTTCACCCTGTCAACTTGGAGCTTTGATAAAGAAGGAACTTTTGACCCGAGTTCAGAAGGCGCAACTTAGTCTGCACCAGTTTCCCTTGCGGCTGAATCCCTTAGTGAAGGATGAAAAGCCATAAAATTATAATGACTGACGCTGATTACAATAGTTTCCCCGAGAAATATAATTAATACATTATGAAGAGCGAATAATAGTCCCGCAACGCTTTCAATAACCTCTAAAGTTTGCAATCATATAAAGCGCTAATACCGTCAGCAATCGTTCTAACTTACCATTCCCCAGCTGTCACATAAGACTAGCCGATTTTGTAATAATAAAATGTAATAATGATGATGACGTTTGCAGTAGCGCTTAATGAAAACTATTAAAATTTCAAATATGTAGTATATCATTTTATATAGGTATTCACAAGAGAGGCATTCTAAATAGACAAATATCAATGCAAACACGAAAATCTAAAGCAAACAATATCAAACAAAATTTATAATATTGACGCCAAAAAACTCATAAATTAATCTCAAATAATTTTCTCGCATTCAGTGGCTCAGGAACAAGCTCATTGTTTCGTTAAGACATGAATTTCTTAATTTGGCTGAACACCAGTTGAGGCGCCTAATTTTGCGAGATGATATTGCGCTAAAATTCAAATTTAGCGAGCTTAGCATATAATGTTGTAATACCTAAGCCATGGGGCATTAATTTTTTAATATCATTCAATCTCAATCGAAATAAACAAAAACTAAAATAGCTGGTACCTGGACAGATGAAAATTGATTTTCGGACAACACGATTCTGGGAATAAAGATGTCTGAAAACGGCCATTAGAATTAATAACATTGCTATTGAGAAAGGACAAACCAATGTTAGATTTAAGCCCCATGTTAAATTTGATGGACTTTATTGCAAGTTTAAATAATCAAAGAAAAGATTGACAAGGGAGGGATTCTTGAAAATTAGCATGGTCTCATTTAGGTATCTCCTGTAGAATATTGATGTAAAATCATGAGGACTCCGAAAGATTTTCTATAAAAATTTGGTGAATTCTTGTGAATTGTCTTAGCTTTTAAATTACTATTCCATAGTTAAATATTTCCATGACTTTGCTGTGACCTCGCTGATCCGACCATCGATAGACCCTCTATTTTGAGAGTGTTACTTCTGTCTCAGTAAGTAACCACAAAAATCTTCCTTCATGTTAATGTCACGTAATGATTGCTGCTCAGTATTAAGACACCTCACGGCCCGTCAACGAAGCTGTCAACAGAGGTGCATTTAGCAGCACTGGCAATTTTACAGTCGACAGCTCGTCAGCTTCTGTCGCACGCTACATCCTCGCCATTACAAGAGTAACGAACAAACTTGTGCAGCAGCAGGCATTTTTATGAAATTGTACTGAAATTTTATATTACCTGAAAGGTGTTTGATAATTTTGTTGATTTTTGTCAAGAATTCTGTTTCTAGCTGGTATAGATTATCATCGAACTCACTTTCTTGATTGATCAGAATGAATAAAACATAGGTACTTATCTCATATTCGAATGTTTACTAAGAACTTAATAGCTAAGATAAGCCAAGGAAAGTCACTATGTGTTCACTGAAAGTATTTTGGAGACCAGGGCCCATACTTTCAAAAAAAGTTAAGAGATCGTAAGTTCATCAGCCAATCATTGATGGCCTTTCAAGCAAAATCCACCAATCATAGACAAGAAAATAGAGCGTAAGTACTTACGTTCACTTAGCGAGTTTTGAAAGTATGGCCCCAGCTCCATAATCAGTTCAACAAATTTTATAGAACAATATCATCAGTGAAAATCTGAATATTCACGAAGGAGATTTGAACTTGAGCAACGAGACAACAGAAAATGAAACATAATAACTTATCGATTTACAATTCCATGAGGACAAGAACTGTACGCGTCAGTATACCTTGTTTTGATAATGTCATATGCAATTAATTTCCTGATATGGTCGATGCAGCGAACTTTAAACGCTTAAGAAAATATAGTAATCGAAATCTTAGTGAGTTCAGCAGTTTTCCTGCAAGCTGTTAACTGAAGCGAAAACTCGTACAGAAAAAAATCAAAGTTACTGAGCGGAAAAACTGTCGACTCATCAGCGATTTTAGGTGCTAGCTGAAAATAGTAGGCCTATCACGGACACTAAATTAAAAGAATTAGGGGACACGAAATTTCATTAAATACTCTGAGATTCTTCCTCCCCCTCCCCCCCACTACACTGGGCGAGTGCTCGCGACTGAATTTTCAAGATAAAATTTTAGATGTTTTTGATTTTAGATGATTCAGTTTTTAATCCAGACTTTAAATTGTGTTCATGCGTGATGATAATTCAGTCACATGAGTTTTGCTGAGAAAAGCCGAAATATTTTGTCCTTCCAAGTAATCTAACTAAGCTGTTCATCTAAGAATCTTGGCTTTTGTTTAGCCTTAACTCAAAAACTTTACCGATAACTTAAACCCAAAACACTATTGGTAATTAATGAAGTCCCATATAAAAATCCTCTCTAAATTATACCAAGTGTGATAAATCTGCGTTCATTCCTCCGAAAAGCACAGTCGTTTCAAAATGACTACGGTCATAAACCTTGATGCAGTGTATGCTCACTCACCAATCATTATTATAAACATTCACTCAGCTTGAAATTGAATATGAATTGAATATGAATAGAGCTTTAAATTGAATCCTCCTCCCTACCCCCGGGGAAGGGAATCAAGCCCCAAGGGGACGTAGCCAAGAACTGCTATCGAGGCGAGCAAGATTGACTCGTAGTGGACTTGAAGTTCAATGGATCCTTTATATTGAATTTTAGATACTCCTGTTGGTTTTGAATGTTATCTTAAACATCCAGAAATTCTACAATTTAGAATAGTTCACTGTACAAAATTAAAATACTTAGAGATGAATAATGCGCTAAACATCAGAAAATTTCACAGAATGTTCGAACTATTGTGATTGTAGACCGCAATCGCAGTCTGCGTTACGTTATCCTTGCAATAACATAAATTTTGCGTTCTGAGTAATTTTTTCACTAGAGTGTCGTTCATAACCACGAAGGGGACGTGGATCTAAAAAAATGATTGCGGCCTTAATGCAATGATCGCACAAGGACTCATGGGAGGCAGCGATGAAGCCCATCAAACAAAAACCTTATTGGTGCTCAAAGGCAGTCGTGAACCGAAGGCCAGGCAAGAACTTAATGTCTTCCAGCA
The DNA here is from genome assembly GCF_000764305.2 of Hyalella azteca. Lineage (NCBI taxonomy): Eukaryota > Metazoa > Arthropoda > Malacostraca > Amphipoda > Hyalellidae > Hyalella > Hyalella azteca. The sequence goes on along the minus strand of NW_025937491.1, from coordinate 113,092 downwards.
GCAAGTCTTGCAGAAATTTAAAGCCAGGCCTTCCATCGTCAAGTAGTCCTATCCTTATTATTCCTATATGAATATTTCCCTCCAGTTCAGTATCAGTAAAGAAATATCCCTTCCACCAGCAACACAGAGACTGGCCTTCCACCAGCAACACAGAGACTGGCCTTCCACCAGCAACACAGAGTCAGCAGCAGCATATCAAAAGTGGAGAGTATAAGTTTAGCGTCCGCTTCGCTGGCTGTAGGCACACAGAAAGTGAGCCGCTCCTGCCGAACCAGCGTAATCTTCTCTAGCTGAATAAGTGCTGATCTTGTCAGGGATCTTGGATCATCACAGGCTTCTTGTCGTGGTTCATCGGATCTGTAGAAAGAGAGAAATAGAGGGATATTATACGAGGATCAGTGACGTTATTGCAATGTTTGTGAAACCATAATCGTTTATAATAGAATATAAATCACAAAATCGTCCTAAAAACTTACATATAATATATAAGTTTATATATTATTACAATGATATTTTATAATACATAAAAATATCATTGTAATAGATATTTTTATATATTATATAAAAACTTTTATATAATATATAAAACTATCTATTACAATGAATTATTAAATAGAAACAAGAATTGCATAGGCTACGCACGTACGGCGCTTATGTAGAAATTTGTCGGGATAAAAATTAAAAAGTGTAATGTCTGGCATTTTACCCACCTATCAACAAATTGGATGCCTTACATTGACCTTTATAAGTAAAGTGGAGTCCTAACATTGACCTCCATCAACAAAATGGATGCCTGATATAGACCTCCATCAACAAAATGGATGCCTGATATAGACCTCCATCAACAAAATGGATGCCTGATATAGACCCTGTCTCTTATACACATCTAGATGTGTATAAGAGACAGACACAGAGACATGCCTTCCCCCAGCAACACAGAGAAATGCCTTCCACCAGCAACACAGAGACTGGCCTTCCACCAGCAACACAGAGACATGCCTTCCACCAGCAACACAGAGACAGGCCTTCCACCAGCATCACAGAGACTGGCCTTCCACCAGCAACACAGAGACCGGCATGTCATTCTTTTCATTCAGTTATTGCGGTGCTGCGGTGAACAGTAAAAGCACAAACGGACGTGAACAATGAACCTGAATTGCCGGAACACCAAATAACAAACATGTGTCTTGGCTGTGGCTTAAATTAAACCTTACAAAGAATTTATTATTACGCGAGTCTTAGTTTCGAGGAATTGCAAATTGGACTGGCATTCAATGCATTTGCAACACCATTATTATGGTGGATATGGAATCATTATGGAATAAGAGTTTAATAATATTGTGTATTAAGCTCCGATAATTATTAATAACGGTCATATAACTAAGATTATTTTTAACGCATGATAGTGAATCAAATATGATTGGATTTTTGGGTTTCAATGCCCTGACAGCAAAATTATCATCGTCCGTATTTAGAAGTAATGCTCACGAACGCAACAGTCATTACTCAATTGTTGAGACATATTGATGCTCATCAAATTGATTAGTTGTTATATATGTAGGTAATCACATTTCCAGGTCACTTTTGTTCTAGCTTTTATTATATTATTAATTGCATTGTTAGAATTCATTTTTTTTATTATTCTTACTGATTACATCGATAGGATGCTATTAACTTTTTGAGTGAGTAATTACAGATTGGTTAATTAAGGACAATGTTCATAACATTCATGTTCAAAACATTCATGAACATTCAAATCAACAATGTTCAAAACATTCATGTTGACGAGACTGCAGCGATCGAAGTTAGTTGGTGCACATTAACATGGTCCAAAGCGTATTGATGCCCGTGAACAATAAATGGATAGGCATTCAAGCCATCGTTTATAGTTTGTAAACTAATGTTCGTATAGTAAATTCAAGTCAAATGTGCTGGCGCGTATGCGTGCGCTTATCCCTTTAACATGATCATCTCGTGTTAAAAACTATTGAACATTTTGTGATGGCTTTACATTAGGAATACTTAAAATATATATTCACGTAATATATGTAATTATCATATTAACAAAATAACTATTATATTCGCAGTTAGTTCGAATGGTTATTTACTGCATGTGTATTTGAGTCTTAAATTAACTTTCCGATAATATCTCACGCAATCAAAAACTGCAAAAAATGAACAGAAAAAGATTTTTACGCAAGGAAATACGGCGCTGCCGCATTTTGCGATCCCTACAATAAGCTGGGTTTAGAGGCCATACTTTCATAACTCGCTAAGTGAACGTAAGTACTTACGCTCTATTTTCTTGTCTATGATTGGTGGATTTTGCTTGAAAGACCGTCAATGATTGGATAATGAACTTACGATCTCTCAACTTTTTTTGAAAGTATAGGCTGAGGACTCGAGATGATGAAGAAGAGCTGCTTAGGTTCTTAAAGATTCTTAGGCCCGTGACTGGCCTATGCCTGTGTAAGGCTGATAGGCTGAACCACGCTGCCATGTTGAAGGCAGGAATACTTCAGCTGAAAATGCTGAGAGAGATGGGCAAAAAAAAAATTCCGTTGCTATCCTTTGTCATGGTTATAAATGTTATTCGGTAATTCATTCATTTTAGGTTTAGAGAAAATTTTATGTTGTAAACGTCCATGGGTAATTAAGGTCGTTTGTTATTAATAACAATAACAACATACATAACAACTTAACACACAAGATAAGAATAATAATAATAATAATTGTTTATATTGCCTTTAAAGTGTAAAGTCTCATGTGTACCTATAAGTGATATTATATTAAATGCGTGTTATGGTATAAAAGAGGTGAGCTTGTTATCACTATTCATGTTTATCTTAAGTCGATAGTGTCTTCAATTTAAAGTGCATTCATTTGCATTCTTTGATCGTTTTTTTTGTTGAATTTTAAGGAAAACCTCAAAATTTCGAACCTGGATTGGAGGAATTTTATTATTTAGAATTTTTTTACTATCTCGAGCGCACAGACTGTCTTCAATATTTGTTCCTGCAGCTCCAAAAAACGACCAGCTAGTATTGTTCATATGTTAATTTACAATTCGGGAGAAAGGCAATGGAGTAGAAAATTAGTCTACGGTGTTTATACCTAACATTTAAGTATGTGTCGGTACACAAGTCTGAGAAACACATAATCATTTGAACGTCGCAGCATGTCTTGCAGTGTAATTTCGTGTGTAAATCTGAATCCTAAACTCAAGATAGTTTAATTTTTTATGCATTTAAAATTTAATTTTCTCCATTGCTGCTGGATTATTTCGAGTAATGCACATGAAATTTTGATACATTTTTTGAAAAAAAATATACATTTATCTTTATAATCTTATCTATTAAATTATTAATTATGTCGCATGATACCTTCAAAAAAATTCATTTGCTTAGATAAACCGACAGTATTTGGAAGCAATCATGGCCATTATAAAAAAATAACAATAATAATAATTAATAATAATAATAATAATAATAATAATAATAATAATAATAATAATAAAATAATAATAATAATAAGACGCAAGGTTTCTCTAAGGCCAGAAATATTCTACTACTTAATTTTAAATAGCATCGGGTATTTTCGGCTAAATCAAATTCAAATCGAATTACAATGCCTTTGATGAGCGCATGTCTCGACAGGTAATTTTCTCAAAGGAGCCTGTAACGCCGCAGCAACGAAACTCCTTCGAGTTATTGAACTTGATTGATCGCAGCAATGGAGCGTCCTCGTCCACTGAAAATAAGATGGGTATTTTTCACTAAAAGAACGAGCTATGTTTTCAGGGGAGACAAGAGCTCGTCGAATAGCTGTAGCAAAACTTCTATCTAAAGCGCATGGTTTCGAAAAGGTTATCGAGCGGGCGGTGGATAGAGAGGTTTTGAGTGGGTGGTCAATGAGGTTCGGGCGTGAGTGAGTTACTGAGTTGGGTAAAAAGTACAAATGTTAATGGGACATGAGTGGGCTATATTGAGTGAAGGTCTTTAGCACAAACCGCAGATTGAACTAAAGAAAATTGTGAGCTAAAGTGAGAAAAAAGTTGTCCATAAGCAATGGCCGATCGACTTGAACGGTTCTCAACTGGAGTCCCAAATACTATTTTAACCTCAGCCGAGCCATAGACTGAAGATGGAAGCTTTCAAAAGGCATCGACTTTCGAACGACTTCGCTTCTCAGCGCTTATAAGGAAGTTATGCTGCTCGTGTATTTTTATAAATTCAATTTTTATTTCCATTCAAATCAATGGAAAGAACTGATAACCATGGCACTTATTTCCCACTTTTCAGATCACTTAAATGCGCTAACTTGCGAGGTGATAATGGGTTCCTTTGTACAACAGTAGCCATTAAAGTGTAATCTAATGTATAATTGTGAGTATCATTTTACTTCCACTGAGTTCTACGTTTATTAATTACATGTTTGATATGATTACCTGCACCTCCTTGGTAGTTTATTAAAAGATTGTCACATAATTCAATGCCGCTTCAATGATCCTAACTTATTTTTCACACCATAAAAATCCGATAACGATTAGAAGCATCCAAAAATATTCAATTATAGCTGATCAATAATAATTATCCATTACTCATGAAAAAAATTGAAATTGAAGCATTAAAGCCAGACAAAACTGGTGCCACATTCGACAGCATTAAAGCACCGCTGTCGTCGCGTGCGGCGGTGATGAGGTGGCACAAAAACATTTGAAACGGACACGCATGACCATTCATGTCATACACGACAAGAACTTAAACGCAGCGTTTAGGTCTTGAGGAAAAATTTGAGAGTGACATGTATGACCATTGATGTCATACATGCCAAGAACATAAACGCAGCGTTTAAATCTTGTGGAAAAATTTAAAAGGGACATGTAGGACCATTCATGCCATACATGAAAAGAACTTATACGTTGTGTTTGAATCTTATATTACATACTCAACCTTATGATATGGTATCACGATAAGCGCATGACGTTCCGTGGCAATTATGATGCAGATAACATCTGCTGGTGTGTTTACTCGTATAATGCCATACATCACACCACAGTAAGTTTGATATTCTGTGTTGAGTTGTTTCAACCCTTATTCCAAAGGATATCTTGCAGTTGCAAGCCTAGTTTCAGGCGCTGTTTTAACCCTTATTTCTATAGATAAGTGATGTATTTCAAAGGCCGCAGCAAGCCTTTCTTCATGTGCTGTCTCAAGCCTTACAGCTCAACGCTGACAGACACAAGCCATCCAGCAAAGCCAGTTTGACTCTGACAACTTCATTAGGAAGAAGGCAGCGGCCTTCGCCCTCCTCGTCGCATCCCAAGCAGCGCCACTGCAACAAATGGCTTCTTGAAGAAAGCCTAAAGTGAGTTACAAGCTCTTCAAACTTTATTCCCTTGCATGCCGCACGACTACTTGCTTTTACCCATTCCCTGGGCTACAGAGGGAAGCTAATTCGAAATAATGAGATTTCTTTATTTCTGCATAAACTGCTATAAATTGCAGTTTTTGCTATTCAAAATTTATTGAAATCAACCAAAAAAATTCAAAAAGGTACCGGAGAATTAATGAAGTGGCGAATGGTAGTCAAAAACGTCTGCACTGGTTTAGGACGACGAAGAATCTTGGGCTACTATCCGTAGAATCTTGGGCTATAACTACAGGGTGATTGACTGAAGTCAGGCGGTTTACTGAAGAGGGCAGTAGACTGATTAGGTAAACACAATATTGCGCTGGAGATTCGTAGAATCTTGGGCTACTACAGGGTGATTGATTGAAGTCAGGCGGTTGACTGAAGAGGGTGGTAGACTGATTAGGTAAACACAATATTGCGCTGGAGATTCGTAGAATCTTGGGCTACTACAGGGTGATTGATTGAAGTCAGGCGGTTGACTGAAGTATGGCGGTAGACTGAAGTCGGGCGCGGTTGACTGAAGTAAGGCGGTAGACTGAAGCTGGACGGATAACTAAAATCGGGCAGTTAATTGAGCTCCGATAGTTGACAAAAATTAGGTGGTTGACCGAAGTCGGGCAGTTGACTGAAGTCTGGCGGTAAACTGAAATCCGGCAGTCGTATGAATTCGGGCGGTTGACTGAAGTAGAGCAGTTGACTGAAGTCGGACGGTTGACTGAAATCTGAAGTTTGACTGAAGTCGAGCGGTTGACTGAAATCTGGAGGTTGACTGAAGTCGGGAGGTTGACTGGAGGATGTAGGTCGACATGAATGCGATGATGCCAAGGCAGTTCGTTTTGAAGAGTCGAGCAATCATTGAGCTAACGTCTTGAATATTCTCCGCTCATTAGCGAGGCTGCGTTTATAATTGTACTTGAATTGCCAATGTTTCTCTTTTAATGGTCTACATGAAAAAAACTATGACGATGAGAAATAAATTCAGAAGATGAATATTAACACAAGTCAAAAAAGTTACCGATGAATAATTAACAATAATTAGTTTTGTGTTGCGTTTCACGTTGAAAAAATACAAAATACCAAGGAGACTCAGCGTCGTAGCATTACGAAACACTGAGTGAAATTTAAATTATTAGAGCAATACCGGGAATCCTCCATAAATGTGAGCAATACAGGTTTAGGTAGAATTTTAGGATTCTCTGAACTTTGAAATAATTTAACACTTAATTTGGAAAGAATTGCTGCTGTTGAAATAACTGTTGCCAATACGCTTTAAAGTAACTTTGTGTATACACTTTATTAAAGCTAGAATAATATTATTTTACAATGTGTATATCAGAATCCATCTCCGAGACTTATTGATAACCCCTTGGGTATAAAAGAAGCCTCCCTGATAGCATCGTTGACGCTCCGAGTATGAACGCCTTCAAGAACAGACTAGACGAAGCTATGCAGGAGCATATGTTCAGTCTTGAAATGCCTAGCAAATTACGGACCAGGCAATAAGTCCAGCAGCTATCTCAATCAATCGTCAGTTATGGAAAGATCGGGTTCCAAAGGCCGGATCCCTTGTGAATCAAGACACGAAAAGTTCAAGAATCGGCAACAGGCCATGGGCCTATTTCTTCAGTGCCGACACTTCTATTCTATTCTATAAAAAAATCTCCTCTCAAGTTCCCTTGAAATTAAAGTCGTGAGTGAAAGATGGAGTGTCCCTTTTGAAGTCATAAGCCCGGCAGTGGGAGCTTTGGTAGGCGAGTTGGGGCTTTGGTCAAATCATCTCCATTGAGGCTGAGCTTATCCTGCTCTGACCTGCTGTGACCGACTGTAAGTATTATATATAATAGAAAACTGTATGTTACACTGCAATATAAAGTGGTACATTGCCGGTAACGTTTATGGAGGAACCGACTGTGCGTATCGCATAATATAAAACACTAGATAATGTAATGTGCATAACTTTGAAATATAATTTCTTATGGTTAAGAGGCGGACTGACTGTGAGTATTAATCACTCCTATACACATGTATAGTGTAATACAATATAAAGTGTTTCACGTATAAAGCAAAGTTTGAAGTGTTAGTTCGTTGTGTGGGGACACGGGGCTTTTTGGGTCGTTTGCGGGTCGTGGAGGCTAAATTGTGACAAGGACATACCGGGTGATTCACGAAAACTTCCTGATTTGAAAGCTCAATAAAAAAAGAACTAGTGAATATATCCTTACAATTTTATTGAAAATGTAACACTTGAATTTTTGTATCATATAGTTTTAAGGATGATATCGGACAAACGACGGTCCCCATTGTTAACGCATTCAGTTAATCGAGTTTTTGAAGTTGGGTTCAACTCGCCGAGCATACTGACGGGTATGTTGGCGATTGCTTGGCGTATGTTGTTTTTCAAATGAGGTATTATGGTCCTCGGACAGTCATTGTAACAATTGATGCAAGATAAACCCATGAAAAAATCACACGGAGCTCAATCGGGGTACATCATGCTGTGTGGGCCGCGGCTCCATCCTGTTGTAACCAGACGTCCCTCACATTCAGTTCAGCCAGTTTTGGCAAAAAAAAGAACGTCAATCATTTGCGTGTACCGAGCTGCAGACACTGTTACTGCGGGTTCATTTTCTGCAAAGAAATAGGGGTCGATTTTGTCGACTTTTAACACCGCACACAACACATTTACGTTCTCTACGTTTTCGGGTGCGTTGTGGCAGTCCGATGACCTCCAGACACCTCTAGCATTCACACCTCCACTTACCCTAAATGTGTACGTAGCAATCGAATTCCGGTCAGGACACCTACCTGAAGAATGGATACGGAACCGAGGAAGGAATGCTCGTTAAGTAGCGATAATATGTAGAATGGCCACTGAAGTATCAAGTTTTTTCCTGGACCGTTACGGATTGCCATCGTTAGGTGTTTAGACCGCCTCCATTTTCTGGAGACCCGGGCCAAACGCGAAAGTTTAGAAAAGTATTAGAAAAGTATGCCACGACAGTAAACGCATGCTGCGTACTTGCCCCATATATAGTGGCAAATGACTAGGTGGTACAAAAACTTCATTACTTTGCCTTTCATTCATAAAATACTCCCCACCATTTTCCTACGACATCTGGAGAGGAAATACAAAACGGGAAGTTTCCGTGAATCTCCTTGCAGTTTGTTGTATAATTTTTAATATAGTTTGTAATAAAGGTAGTAAAAAAGCAGTGCGACTGCACGAATTTGTTCACATGCTCCCGATGATCATCGGATATTATCGATGTTTATCATACTGTTGGCCCAAGAAATAATATTTAAATGAAAATATTATTAATTTCATCGATAATATTAATGACCTAATTAATTATAATTAAATTGAGTGCAGAATCTTTTGACACAGTCGAACAGAGTGTAATAATTAATAATGAATTAAAATTGGTGTAAAAATATATATATTTCAAATATACAAGCCATTGTTGCATTGGAAGTGCTCCTATTAATTCTTACCGAAAAATATAATCAAAATAATACAAAAAACAATAACAGCTAAAATAGCAGCCCCATCCAAAATTTCAGAGCCCACGAAATTTAAAAACACGAAATTTCAAAGATAAATCGATTAAATCGTTTCCAAATTAATTTCAGTGACACAGACGTTATAATTATTTTTCCACAATATATCATGAAACTTCAAGTTCTGTGGACATAGAGAACGAGCAACCATTGTTAAATTCACGCTTCCCACCAAATACCGTAAGGGCCATTCAAACATATGTTTGTCTAAAGAACAATTTTTTTTGCAATGAAAAGGAGGGCCCTTTAGGAGTTCCTAGAGCGTTTTCCTTAAAATAATCAAGGGAAGAAATAATACTGCTTCTTCCTTCACAAATAATCAGTGTCTTAATAATTAATAATAATTTCCTTAATAATCAGTGCCAATGTTTACTTAAGGGGCTGCAGGCTTTGTTTAATTATAAATTAATAAAATGTTCGAATTTAATTTAGTTATTTAATTTTACTTTATTTATTCACCATTTCACTATAAAAAACTTTCCATGTTGACGGCATTACGGCCATTTACCATACTCTGACAAAATCTCGCCCTTAACCCATTTACATCCTCGTAATTACAACCATTTCAATGATCGTTCCACTATAGCAGCATTCAATTATTTATAAAAGTTGAGCGTTAGATTCAGAGCCTAAGAGCTGTAATTCCTATTGACATGCCATATTTGTAGCACTTTAGAATGAACGCCGCCCGAAAATCATGTCAGGGCGAAACACTAATTGATTACTGCATTGCTGAGTGAAGCAAATTATGTACAATTTAATCCAATACACATTCAGTGCCCAGGATCCAATCACCGACGCAATCGCAGTGTTGTTTGTTTATCGTCGGGCAAAAGGCGGCCAATTGAAATGTCCCTTAAATCTGGTTAATAAAAACGGAGATGAAAGGCGTTTTGACGGAGCGTAAATCGCGGCGGCCGAGGCAGCGGCAATAATTCGACAAATTAAATCAAATTTAAAATAAAGGTTGATGGGGAATCTACGAATCTAATTATTTGGATTAATATCTTAATCTAACTAAACAATGGATGTTCCTGATCGATGTTCATGACTAAGTCATTACCTTGGGATTTTATGAGATTTCGATCAAAGCTCGATGTAATGAATTATTTTGAATTTTGTTTTCATTGGAAATTTTGTTTAGAATAAATCCACCAATCATAGACAAGAAAATAGAGCGTAAGTACTTACGTTCACTTAGCGAATTTTGAAAGATGGCCCCTTGCAGCTCTTTTCTTGTACAACCCTTCGTTACCATACCCTCGCCTTTTGCAAGCCCTCACTACCCTCGCTCTTTCCCTTTTAAATCTTCACTACTCATGCCCCGCTATGTGAATCCATGCTACCCTCGCTTTTTCTTTTTGCAAACACTCGCTGTCCTCTCCATACCACGTAGAGAACCCTCGCTACCCTCGCTTTATCGCATCTAAAAACCTTCATTACCCTCACCCTCTCCTTTCAAACCCTCGCTACCCTCGCCCTCTCTTATTGCGACTTCTGATCGAACCCTCGGCACCTGTTGACTCAAGAGACGTAATTTAATTGCTTTGGCAGACTCCAAATGTAATTTGATTGGTTTTTGACGAGACAACCATAAAGTTGACAATTTTATCTCGCATCGTAACATATAATATGCTTTGGAATAATAATGAAAATGATTTCAGTAGAATAAATGAAAAGGAGGGATGAATATTTGCCTTGAGGGAAGGAATTTGCCTTTTTTTGCACACAAAAATTCTCGCATTTTGCCAATCATTGTTCTTTCGCTATCGGTTTTCGTTAAATAAAAATTCACTTGTCATTCCGGAATGTGTCACGCATTCATTTAACAATTTTGTTGTAACATCAACAATGTCTGAAATAAAATTGGTTTGGTTGGTTGACTCGAACGTTGTAATTTTAGATTGATTTTGCCGCTCTGCGAGGACATTGACAACGTAGGAAATATTGGACAAAATTAGCTATTTTTAAACGTCCTGATGAAACTAATTCGCCTTTCCGACTGAGCGATTTCCAATTCAAGTGCCTGATAAATTTCTCATTTCATCATGTAAGCCTCACCGATTCCAAAGTTTTTAATTCAATCGAACTCGGCCCTGGTCTGAATTTTCTTCGTCCATGTAATTAGGTGAGAGTTGTAAATTTCGAGTAGGCGCAGCTTAGCAATAAACGTTCAGAGTGGAAATCTAATGTGGTTACTGAATTTTGTTTAGTCATCTGACTCATCATTGTCATTTAATTATACGAGATAAGTATGGCAAAAATGTTTTAAAAAAATGAAGAATTCATTTATTCTACACTTGAATTGCATCATGTGTCAATTGGCAACAAGTGGACTTGCGAAAATAATCGTTTGTATTTTGCGCTAGGTAACCTGAAAAAAATTAATAATAAACTAAGTTTCATGTATATTTTTAACACAGACATAAGAAATATGTGTCAAACATGACATAAATATGACATTCGCACACGTTTCCATCAATTGGTTGTAAATGTTTACACGTTGTGGACAGAAGCGAGAAAAAAATGCAATAGCGGGCGATGTCTTTTCATCAAAACTTTTGCAGCTCTGATCAAAAACTTACAAGGTTCTGTGCAAGAAATTCCACGAGCTGACGAGCCTTGCATGCCACAATTCCTGTGCCAACGACGTCACTTGTGCCACATTTCTTGGCCATACGTAAGAGATGCCACAAACATGTGCATCTTTCGCGCCACTGCCACCCGAGCCCTAATTGCCACGCATGTTTTAAATGCCTATAAATCAAGGCCCAGCTCGCGTCTCAAGCTCTCACTAGGCCATTAATGCTTATAAGTTTAAATATATTAAATTATCAGTATAATTTCTCAGTTCTGTGTGTTCAGCATGGCGATTGTATACTCAAATCTGTCAAATAACAATACAGACTGAAATCATTGATTAAATGAAGCGATTAGTTCTAATAATTCCAATAATAATTACATTACAACGAGGAATATTTTATATCTTGAAATTAGAATTTATGAACTAAATTTGTTTCAATAATATGAAACAAATGCGCTGGAATAAATTTACTCGTGTTTCAAAAGTTACTATTTCTAAAACCTTCCGGTCCTGAATTTCACTTCCGCCGGAAGGAGGCAGGAAACTCAAGTTGTTTACAAGTCGCCCTGCCGGAGTGGACCTCTGAACACTCAAAGAAATGTGTGAAACTTTGTACAAACAGTGATGCAATTTATGATATTTTATGGGTCATCCTGACCCATTTAGGCACTATAAAAAGGCTTATTAGTGCAACGTCCGCTCTGAATTCGTGCTGTGGGTAAAGAACTGTGTCAATATTTGGACAGTATGAGACATGTATTTTTATGATTGCGTGATCTGGTATTCCTCCGCACGCGCCTCTTTGAGTGCAGGAAGAAGCCTGAATTATTCATGGCGGCCATATTGTGATGGCGGACGCAAGGTTTCTGTTGCTAATGGAATTCATGGTTAACATGAATAAATACTGAATTCGTTCTGTTCGAACGGTTTGTTTTGTAATTTTTTTTTCGGGAATTTTTGCAGTATTTGGAGTACTTACAATTGTCATTTTCCGTTTAAAACGTTTTTCTTCTCTATATTGATGAGCTTTAACCATTCAGACCAAGTATTTATATTTGTATTGAGAAAATTTTAGCTGTAATTCTGAGTGGAAATTTCTTCATTTGTATTCAGCGTAGTTCTGACGAATTTTACGACGCGAAAAGGCTTCATTCAGTGAATCGTATCCGTGCTGAATTTTTACGTGCAATTTAGTGAATTCCGTGGCGAATTTGTAATTTTTTCCCGGCGCGTAATTAAAACGCGGCTTCATTTGGCTCAGTTTCATTGCACGCTTAGCTTACGAATAATATTGTTTTAAATTGCAGCGCATTATTATTGTCTATACAATGGACAGGACACAAACATTGACCAGCTTCATGTTTCGTTACTGGAAAATTTATCTGTGGAAGATAAGAAGCGTGCCAATGTCCTATAATTGCTTTGGAATTTAAAATGTTCGTGTCAAGCATGGAAAAACGTGTAGAAATTTTAGAGAAATTTGAGACAGTTGAGTTTTTAAATCTGTGTAGCCATTCGAAAGTGCCAGCTACATTTGTTGGGTTAAAAAATGACCCGCATTTTGTGTTATTCAGAAATATTATAAAATGGCAAGGCTGTAGGAAAAAATATTAGTTTTCCTAGCGAGCTCTTTTTCCATAATTTTTTTTTGTATAGCCGCCTTCTCAACGTATAACAAGATGATAGCGAGGAAAATTGCGTTCCAGTGAATTCATGTCCCAACTTCTCGAAATTTTAGCATATTATGGTCAAAATTTTCAATTTCTATCTCCAATTTAATGTACGATATTACGAAAAGAAAATTAAAATTCAAAGAACTAATTGTTCGCGCTTTGAATCGAGAATGAATCTTGCAAGTACAACCCCGAACCGACACCTGTTAAGGCTATCATTAAACAGAGCGTTGAAAGGCCTAAATAATGCAGCGAGAAATTATTCAGTGCAGTGAAGCAGCATTTGACTGAAAAAAAAACTCATATAATTTTATTAATGCTGCGAGGAAAAGAGAGGAGGGGATGGCAGAGCTTATATGTAAATTAATGCGGGCATTTTACCTTAACTATTTTAGTGAATGGCTTTTATAACTGAAGGATGAGTCTCTTGACAGAAAGTTTAAATTAAAAAAGTTAAAAACAGCAGTTATTAAAATTTTCAATTGTTAGTGTAATTTGGGGCTTGCATGGTGCCTCTGCAGAATCTGTTTGAAAACGATTAATGTCTGGCCGCCGTATGGGTGGCCTGCCCCTGACACTCCCATGATCTTCTATAGGGGACAGGAACACGATATTGAGGACCAATCTGCAAATTAACTGAAACAGAAACTTATCGACGAAATTCAACACCTATGGCCGCTGCAGGGATGGCTAAAGATTGGCCTACTTTTTATTGTGATAATATTCGATAAAATTCAGTGCGGTTACAGCTTTAGAATTGTTCATTGCCATCTTTCTTTATTTCCTCATTTGCGCAATTACGTAAAATATAACATTTATTTCATGTGATTCATCTTATGTTTCATCCATTTGATTAAGAGTTTACCTTAAATAGGTATGCTTTTAATTCAAAGCTGAAGTCGTTCAAAAATTAACTGTAGAACAAAGTGAGTTGGAAGTACGAGTTGTACGAAATGTACATAAATCGCGGAGTTCAACACCTATCGCTATCTCGAGCTGAGGTGAATCTCCCGAGAAAGACGTCATTTTGGATTTTCAAGCTAATTGCGCACAGACTCTATAGATTGTTTATAAATACAAGAGGAGTTTTGGCTTGTCTCATAAACACTGATAATCCATAGACAGTAAATAAATACAAGAGGAAGATTGAGACCGGACTCACAGACGCTGATACTCTTTAGACAGTTAATAAATATAAGAGGAGTATAGAGGTCTGCCTCACAGACACTGATACTCTATAGGCAGTAAATAAATATGAGAGGGGTATAGAGGTCTGCCTCACAGACACTGATACTCTATTGACAGTAAATAAATATAAGAGGAGTATAGAGGTCTGCCTCACAGACACTGATACTCTATTGACAGTATATACATATAAGATGAGTATTGGGGCCCGCCTCACAGACACTGATACTCTATAGACAGCAAATAAATACAAAAAGGAGTATATATTGGGGCTCACTCCATCTATTAAGCCAAGACAACAGCTTCTATGAGCGTAACGCAAGCTCGGCAGCCGCAATATCGGTGATTGAAAAGCCGATGAAGGCTGCAGAATCTCTCCAAACTTCCTCTCTAACTATGAAGGATGAAGACGTAATTATGATGAATGATTGATGAAGCACAGTGCATGCACATGTACGAGGGTGATTGCTTCTGAGTGGAGGTGCTTCACTTTCACATTCACGGAGGTGCAGGGAAACTGTAAAGCTAGTATGGATTTGTACCGTTTGATGAATTTTTTGGTTGTAAGCTTGAAACATTAACAATACGTTAACTTTTTACTGGTATAACAAAGTTTCACCAGTAAATATTAAAATGTTCGAAAAATACATTCCGTATACCGTAAATACTTAAGAAATATCAATTAAATGCGAGCTGTGAAACTGTACCGGAACATTCAAGTTATAATTCAAGGATTTTTTATGAGAATATTTCAATGCAATAAAGTATTTAACAAATTCCGTTAAAAATGAGCTGTTTCACTTTAATATTAAATAGCGCATAACTTCAATTATATTCAGTTTTAGCAATGTTTCGGGCCTATTTGTAAAGCAAAATGAAATGTTCTATTTATTTGTTTATATTTTACAATCATATTCAAAAAATAATAATGCTACAAAAAAAAAAAAATTATACCAGGCCACTCTCAAGGTCCGTTCTTATTTCTTATCTAAAATTTACGAGAAAATAATCAGTATCATTTTATTCTCCAATTGATGAAAGTACTAATAATTCATGGCAAGAAACTGATCACCAGAATCATTTCAAGAACTTGATCATTTGGTTCTTTCAATTTCTCAAATATCCTCTATCGGACTCTCCAATAAATGATCAAAGGAGAAATGTCGATAACACTTTTCTGAGGAGCCAAATCCCATTAGACCGAGGCTCAAGATGATGAATTAGAAATATTTCTAATCGAGAGACACGTGCCTTTGATACGAACTGGAATATTTATTTGATATTTATTACATTTCTTTCACTACCACATAGCCATCTGCGTTCATATAGGTTACAGATGATGTTTCATTTAATTTAGTCCCACTTTCAATATTTAATATTATCTAATTTCATTTAGTCTCATTTTCAATATAAAATATTGCTTCATTTAGTTTAAGCTCACCTTAAATATGAAACATTGTTTCACATAATTTATTCTCACCTATGACGAAAAAATATTTTTGGAAGCAAACAACGGAAAGACACGATAAGCAAGTGGAGATTGAAGCAAGATTGAAGAGAATTTCCTATAAAAGCGTAGATATTAGATTGGATTTTATGCAAATTTTTTAATACGGGAAGTTATTTTGGTAAGTCCGCTGAGATTTGAAGCCGAGAAGCTTCACTGAGGAGATCATTACAGCGCTAGGTACGTAAGAAAATCTTAGCGAGGTTAATTCTCTACCCTGGTGTTTCTTTTCAGTTCCAAAAAATTTACAAATTTTCACGATCAGTGTGCAGTTTACGTATCTCAATGAAATTAAGTCATTCATTTACTAATTTTGATATATAAAAGGTTATGTTTTGCATAATGATGCGTGCATGTTTCTAATAAATAATGGATTAACGTTTGGAATCAAGATAATCAATGGACAGTAAATGAAATAATTTATGAAAAAATGAATTAAATAATAATAAAGGCTATTTCATTGGGCGTCACTTTTCATCGTAGAATAATACGTTACTATTACAGCCAGAATAACTTATTGGATGGAATATATAAATAAAATGTGACTTATGACATTTTTGTATGAAATTATTTTCAAGAATTTTCTTATTAAATCAAACCGCCTTGGTGGATAACAACCTCTACCTGAAGTTCCTGTTTGCCCTCAGAAGAGCGGAAATGGCACGAAAGTTTCCTAATCAAATGCAAATAGCGAGTTCTTGTTAAAGCTTAAAAACACTACCTATCTCTGACGACTGAGGACTGTTCTATTTATCAAAGTTTCAGAGAAACTGTTTCCAATCTATTTCTACTAAAAGGGTATATTCGTAACAGCACAGTTTATTCAATCAGAATCCAGTTGGCGGCTGATAAGAAAGTTTGCACCGGCTGACGCTCGACTATTCACGATTTCCCCGCGTGGCCGACTAATTTTTTTACTGCAATTTATTTATTATAGCTTTTGTCTTTTCCTCATTGTATACACGTCACAGTTCTATAACTTATAGAGCCAGAAAACGGATGAATTTCAACGAGTGATATTTGTTATCTCGTCTTGCCCATAGGTGGTTTTCCACTTTAATTACCTGGGAAAAACCAATCAAATTTCATTTGGAGGGAAGATAGGCACGCTTCTGCTCCACCCTCTACAGTCTGAAATTGCCAAAAACTATCATGCCAGACTAAAAAAATAATATAAATAGCAACGAATTCGATTATTGTTCCCAATCGATTTCCAAAGATGGGCGCCATCACTCCATCGAAAGGATAACATCGTGAGTAAGTTGGTAGAGTTTTTTAACTTTTACTGGCTCTCTTTCTCAGCAAAACTCAACTGGAATAACTCGAGGTACATTTCATATCCAGGATGATAAGTTGACGCCGCAACTGTCACGCAGCAGTGGCAAAGTCGATGGTCAGAAGTTACGGCAGTGTTGATACTGTGATTTTTCATACGCTGTAACAAATAATTATTGTTTCGTCATTTCTGCTTTAATCAATTTCAATAATTATTGTTATTTCTTCATAGAAGACCACATCATTACTCAGTTTTGACCAGGCGATGCCTCTTCTTCTTCTTCTTCGCAAAGTTCACTGCATCTTCTTATACGAGGCAAAACTTTCCTTTCAAGTCCACATGACCGCCCAACCCGTGCACCCCAACACAGCACCCGAGAAAAGCTATAAAATAAAAGGAACATGAGCCTGTTCAGTGAAGCCCTCATTTACTGGCGCTGCGTGCGTTGCCGAGCGCAATGGTCCATCGAAAACCCATTGAGTGAAAGTACGTGCCATGAACCTAATGATCTGCGGTCTCGATCACTTTTGACAGTATCTTTGTTGCTGTTTCAGAACTCCATCCCCTAGAAATTGAAATATCGGCAGTCATTTATGCTCCAATTATTTTTACGGTGCTTGTGTCGAGGGAACAAAACGATCGAGTTTCTGGCACGCAGCTGCGTCGCTGCAAACATAAATTATTTCCATGAAAGCCTGCGATTATTTATTCATGAAGGGAACGCCAGTGTTCCTACGTGGAGGGAGGAAACTTATAAATGATATTTTTAATCTTATTGTTTAGAAATTTAAATGTATTACAGAAAATTATTTCGATGTTGAGTTATAATGGGGCGCAACAGCGCCGTTCATGCATCAAAAGAGTGAATTGCACGACACAATGAATAATAATGGCCATTCACGGGAAGCAGAAAAACAGTAAATTTAGAATTTCCTTTAAATTTATTACAATTGAAAGGTTCGAATGTCTGAGTGAATACATTTTTTATTATAATTTTGATCGTCTAATGATATATGACAAAATAAATGGCGGCCTCCATTCATGGCGGTTTAGTGATATCAGCAGCATGTCGTTTTGGAAAAGGTACAATTTGTTTCATTTTATGCAATATTTACGAGTGAAAATGTTCAATTTTTAGTATGTGAGTTGAACATGAAAGATCGAAGAGATAAAAGTTTTGGGCTTTGAGTGAATGAAGGAACTTTTCGCTTGGTTGAAGACGAATGAAATTAAATAAATCTAAATCTGATCTAAAGTTCATCCTTACAGTAAATTTAATGCGGTTGTCGACTTAAATTTTCATGGAAAAAACGCTTCCACTGCCAAATAATAAGTAAAAAGAACTCAAAGCTTTTGCGGAGAGTATTGTATGAAATGAAGTAATTTTATATTTTTTAACTATAATGCATGGCTAACTATGCTCAATTTCCTTGATCATAACAAATCTTTTTTGTGCTGGATTTCTATTCCCAGGAAACCTCATCGGGCCAACAGATGCCACAGCGTCGCGGGATCAGAGAAGATTTTGCACGCCTTTTTCTTCGCTTATTGCAAAAAAATAATTGAGAAATTCGTCATGGTTTTTATGATAAGGTACTGCTGTGTCTTATTATCATCCATCTATTATCATACGATCATCACTCCTTAACCGCCTCAGAAATGCCTTGTTTGCACACTTGCAAACACTAAAATCATTTTTATAACAACTTCTGTATACTGTAAAGAAAGATGGCATTTATTTGTCCCATATTATTGTCACTTCATGTTGTCACTTTATTTCATTCGTGATAAGTTTATGCTAACAGTATTGATGTGGCATTGAGTGTGCCATCTTTATATTAAAGTACATATATGAATGCTCGTGAGAAGTGATATAATTAAATATTGAAGCCTGGAATAACTAATTTTGGTTTCATGAACGCCCTTTAGTGTATCATTCTTCCCGAGAAGTAACGTAGACAATCGATAAACTTGAATCATTTAATTTATAAATGTATTTTAGTTTCAAGTTACTTTATACGAAACGGTATTTTATCTTAATTGTGATAACATTTGATCGCTTGTTTCACAATTTTCAAACGATAAATCAAACTATCTCACATATAAACTTTTTTATATATCAATGAACACTCATGAGTAACGTAGATACCATTTAGAATCATTTATTTTGGCACGTTTTTTTTTTATTTATCCAACCAACAATAACATGGAACGGTTTCAGGTTATATCCTTTGTTTAACATGTATATCAAAGCTCAATTTTTCTAGTACTGCGCAATAAAATGTTCTTTGCATTCCCAGCATTGATGTTTTTAAGCCAACACGAGCTGCACTGAAAAGGAAAATGGAACAAGTGCTACAAGACGGAAGGTTTACAGCACATGTGACTGTACACAGCCGGGGGGACTGTCGGTTGTACGGCTTAACTCAAGCCGAGCGAGGGGGTTTAATTTTATTGAATGGGACGGCTGGGACAGTGCAACATCAAACTCTTGAAGTGGACTTTTTCGTAACTTTTTCATGACTTGAGAGGAAAAATGGCTGGAATTGTGAGGAACTTGTTAGATAATACGTAGAAATATGTTTTTTTACTATAGAAGTTTCCAAAATTTTTATTTATGAATAACAGGTCTAAAAGAAGCATTAATTGCCTTCGTATAGATTCATATAAAGGTCATAATCCTGGATATCGTATTGAAGACGTTATACGTGGAGTCTTGTAATAATAAAAACAATTCCTCTCAATTGCATTGAAAATAAACTTACATTGTTTGTCTCGAAATATGTTCCATGCTGCAGTGAAATTACTCTAACATCGCCGCTGCTTGCCTCCAGAGCTTGTTGCCGGTGCATAAGAAATAAAATCAAGGTTTTCTATAAGGAATAAAAGACATTGTTAGTAGCAAACGGCTGGGTTGGTGAAGCATTGCAAGTTTATTTTTCAGAGCTGCACAAGCATTGATCAGATCTTTTGTGCTAATATCCAAGTAACAACCAAAGCCAGCGAATATTTAGCTTAAGTTAGGATCACAAAAATCTCTTTTTGGCTCTGGAGATTAAATGGTATGTTAATAGAGCTGCTGCGGCTTTCTGCCTCAACGCTGCACGTGAGGGACTAAACTCTTGTCGTCACGCGGCTAGCCTCTAAAAGGAAAAAAATACAAGTTACTTTCCTTTAGTGCACCTGAGCTGTATTATCAGAAATGTTGAATTGGCTAAACATTTGCAAACAGAAACTTAATTACGTAAATTACGCACCGAAACTATTAATGAATGTGAATTAATATTTAAGAATAGTTCAGCTATGTCTCTCGATTTGAATCTTATTTTGTCAATTATTTGGGAATTAATTGGAGAAATTGTGTTTCCAAATCATATCTCGATTTGGAAACAGCGTAGGAGAATTTGGATCACGGAAAATCTAATTTAGGTTACGAAAATCTAATTTGAGAAATTAAAGTGCGCAGGGATTTTTTCTCGTCTCTTCATCACATGATGATAATGATTGTAGAGCATTGTACTAGTATCGTATGCAAATGGCTTGAAATTCAATTAAGGATATTGGCATCGGGAGGCGAACGTTTTCTCACGGGTGAATTTAGACAATCGGAGCATGATAAAAACTCCCGATATTGTTTTGCTGGCATTCAGCCCTCGCATTCAGTCCATGTAAAGTTCAATTCGACATTACAAAAAACGAAAAAACGTGCACATTTGAACGTGTGAATTTGCTTGGTGATTGCTAGGATTGTCTTTCAGAGCGCCAACACAATAGTGTCATTGTTTGATGAAGTCGCTGTCATTTTGATCGAACTATACTTGATAATGTACTATGTAATTTATAATCTTCAATGAAATAGTAGTATGAAATAGTATTTCAATAATTTAAATCACGAGGCACAATAACTTAGCCAAAACAATTCCAAGGGTTTGCGTAATTTAGAACAAACGTTAATTGAATCTAAACCTCTTCATGTAGCTCATTAAGTCTCACTTTACAGGTGGTGTAACTGCCTGATTAAAAATTAGGAGGAAATAACGAGCAATAAAATAAATTAAACAGAGATTCTGGCTGCAGGATTTGGCTCATCATGAAATTAGAATTAGGAGTGCATCTGTGCGCACTGAAAATTTCCGGAATTATTGAATGCGTCCCTGCATTCAACACGACGAGCGTCACATTTAATATACGAATTCGTTAGACAACGAACCTGTGAGTTGAATACAAGAATAAAGGCTTAAATTGTCCAGCGAGACTCAACGACATCGATGAAATTTCTGAAACCTATCAACACTTTAAAAATAATTCTTTCATTCTAAAATTTTCATTAGTTTCAATTGCAAATTTATAATGAGATCGGAAAAATAATCCCGCGCTCGCCTTTCTTACAGCCGTCGCTCGTGCCTCACGCTACGAGAGTGAGCTGGGAGGTCCATTCAGGAGTCCGAGCAGCACAATGGGCGCAATTAAAGTCAATTAATGGGCTCCATTAGCCGCAGTTACAGCGCAGGTAGATGCCATTAATTCTTCTGTAACCTAACCGAGTTTTCACTAAAAAAAATTGAATGTGTCATGTTGTCCAAATATTGACACACTTTCTTACCCACAGCTCGAGCAGAGAGCGGACCTAGCGTTTGTACGTCTTTTTTCCGGGTCGCGCTGGGTCAGGAAGACCCACTCGAGGGCAAAAAGTGCATCGCTATTTGGATGTTGTCTCACTCATTGCTCTGAGTGTTGCCTGCTTAGTAATGCAAGTTTTTGCGTGAGCTCTTTTGCCGAATTCAATTAATTAATTTGCGCTTAATAAGGCAGTGTTTATGCTGGTAATGAAATATTCTACATTTTTTTTAATTAACAATAAACGTTACTTGAATTCTTTTTTGCAGAATTAAGAAAATGTCTTAAGCTAAACCATTAATAAAAGATGTGGGCGATGATGCAGGACTTGGACTGCTCGTCCGATGTTGAATGGAGTAGACGAGGTGGAGTGAATACTACATCGAGTGCCTAGAATATTACATGCCCCCAGTACTAAACTAAAGTGAAATGATATCTACGCTAGTCTTTAGTCCGGCGTAATTTTAATCAGATCTCTTCTCTCTAAGGTACAAAGTTAAGTGAATATTAAAAGACTCTCTAGAATATTACATCCGGTACTCCACTTAAGAGAATAAAGTGGTGTGAATATCACATGATTAAAACATAACAACTGTTCACTGTAATCAGTAAAGTAGAGTAAAGTAGAGTATATATTATATCTAGCCTTTAAAGAGTATATATTCAAATAGTCTTTAAATACTATATATTAAAGTAGTCTTTAAAGAGTATATATTAAAGTAGTCTCTAAAGAGTATGTATTTAATCTGGTCTTTAAAAAGTATATATTAAATCTAGCTTTAAAGAGTATATATTAAATCTAGTCTTTCAATGGAGAGAACTTCGTGAGTTCTCAGAACTGCGGGGATATAGAATCGTTTGAGAACAAGAATACGTCACCAACAACAGCAACAACATGGGGACACAGCTAGGCGTCAAAACCGCGTCTCTATAATTTATTTTGGAGATTCCTTTTAAAAAATAAACCGAATTCCTGGTATGGTCGTAATTTCTGTTTTGTGGTTCTATCTAACAGCAAAAGATAAACTATATAAACTTTAATGTTTCACATGTCATAGCGGGATAATCTGAGACAATGCATGATAAAAAAGCAGCGGCTTTTTTGCATGACCATAGGATTGGTTCCTCTAAAGGATTTCAACAAGCACACGAATAATTCGTGGCCTTATACTCCAAAAATTTCATATAACATCTAGTCAAGACTCGATACAATAAAGAAAAATATCCTTCTATCCCTAAGCCATATCAGATCTTAAAAAAACACGCTCAAATCATGAGGGACTGCAACGATGTCTTGCAATGTTTG
Source organism: Hyalella azteca (assembly GCF_000764305.2). Taxonomy (NCBI): domain Eukaryota; kingdom Metazoa; phylum Arthropoda; class Malacostraca; order Amphipoda; family Hyalellidae; genus Hyalella; species Hyalella azteca. The sequence goes on along the minus strand of NW_025937491.1, from coordinate 89,971 downwards.
AAGGCAACAAATTGAGCGAGAGATGTAGATAAGAGCGAGATAAACAAAGAGAGAAAGATGGAGGACGGTAACGAGGTGATGCCCATCACATATGACAAAAATATGTGACGTACGCGTGCCTGCACTGCACTGGCAGAACCTGCGACTGAAGATAAGGCAGAGACCTGAGTCTTACACGTCACAAACTCCAAGCAAAATCAGTCTAAACTTAAAATACCAGATTAGCTTCAGGACCGGTGAACGAAACGAGGTTTTTGACAAAATCACGACTTTGTATAGAAATAAAGACTAAAAGCTGTAGTGATTATCAATGAGATTAATGGCATCCGTTAGCATGAATATCAGTATCAAAAGACTATTTCGAAATACGTTTCCAGTTTATACATGTCTTTTAGGGAAATCCATGCTCAATATCAGTTTGAAAAAAAAATTTACTTTATCGAAGACTTTTCAAGCAAATGAGATTAGTTTCTTATATAGTCGGTAAGACGCAGGACTCTACGGCGTCTACGTGGCTGCGGAAGGCATTAAGTTGACGCACATTGTGTTATTTTGCCGCATTACGACCGCTGTATATAGCAGGTCTCGGATAGGGCTGAAAATAAATTCTCTCGTTTGCGAAATTCAAAGGAATTTTCGCTCCAGATTTTCGACCCTGGAATGTCATCGCTGCTCGAAAAAAAAAGAAAAAACGTGACAAGCTAGATCAAATGAAATAAATTGTGTGACGTGTTTTTCAATTCATATACATGAAGTTTCATTTATAAAAACCGAATGAAACGAACATTTCAGTGAGATACTTCATTTTTAATGCTAATGCTGCACGATTACTGCAATATTGCATTTACAATGGTATAATTATGCTTATAATAGAAGAAATCTTTGTTGAAAACATGGCAAGACAATATTGTGGGGTGCAGTAATGAGTTTCCAAAATACAGGTAAATATATAAAGGCAATAAGAGCGCTGAGAAAATATTAAGTCCAAAGAGCTCGTGGGAATTTTTGTGAAGTGATAAAATTTTGTGGCTACGATAAACAAGACGAAAAATTATTCTCTTCCGTATAGAGGGCAACTCGGTCTGCCATGCACTAAGGCGGTTCATCAGCATGCTTGAGATTGTAACGTCCAAAATTAAAGTAGTGGAACATGGCATAATGACTCTACTTATTGTTTGATCAGACTTAAGTCCAGCAGTCACAATTAAAATCATCGGAAAACTTAATTCTATAACAGCCTCTAATCGTTATTACAATATACCAGCTTATGCCCAAACTAAAATAACTGGCCGATGCCACGAGGCCATGCAGTGAGATGTGCATGGCAGTTTTTTCGGATGATGCTCGTCTGATTACAATTTGGAATGATAACCTTCGGATGACACTCATCGCATTACTTCAGATGACAATATGCGATATAAAAATGCCACTCTATTTTGAGTATTTACTATTCAAAAATAAAGCTGTTAAATTATTGAGAGAAAATTTGCTTACTATTTTTCTTTATTATTAATAATCACGTACAATGAGTACAATGAGAAAGTATTTCTGCAAATTCCCAAAGTATCGCATGTCCAGGTTATAATTAATGAATTGATATCTATCCAGTGATTAATGATATCAATTTACATTAGGTTGACCTCACGGATGACCTGCTGGATATTGCTATCCCGTATCGACTGCCGTCAAGGGACAAGACATCAAATTACTGGGGAAATATGGCGCGGGCGAGCAGCGCTTCAGCTCGCAACCTGCACTTAACCCGCCAGCCTCAGTGAGTCGCCAGCACACGAACATGTGCAAAGTTTCACGAAGTCTGTACTTAACTGCCAGCCTCAGTAAATTATCAACACACAAATATGTGCAAAGTTAGATGTAGTCTATATTTAACCCGCCAACCTCAGCAAGTTACCTACACAAAATGTGTGCAAAGTTAGACGTAGTCTGCACACAACCCGCAAGGCTCAGTAAGTCGCCAGCACATGAATATGTGCAGAGTTAGACGTAGTCTGCACTTAACTCGCCAACGCCAACACACGAACATGTGAAGAATTGATCCGTATAGTCTACAGTTCTGTGCTATGAGAATCTGACTCCGGCTCAAGTTGCTAGTTTACATTAATTTGTGAATCACGAAAAGGACATTCAGATATAAAATAAGATTAAACGGTGAAGAATGGCAATGATTCGGAGTTTTCTTCTCGAAATTTATTGTTAACATTCAATCGTATTCTAAAAATACTCTTATTATTATATAAGAATTGAATGCACCAATCTTTGCCAATTTATATGAAAAATTCCCTGTTTGGCGATTTTTTTAAACATTATAAACTTTCTTTCAATTTAGTCGCTCCAGTAAACTTTTCTTGAAACAATCGATTTCCACTGCCTCCATTTATGTTACTTAACTAACAGTAGATTTATTTGAAAATCGGACTAGTCTGTCCATTCCGTCTCTAATAAGATGAAACACTCATAAAAATCAGTCGGATAATCTAAAGCTTCCCGTCGTCTTGCATTTTTGGACAAACGCTGCACACTGCGTGGCTGTGCCAAGAACGCAATATAGAGGCGGACAATAGCACAGCGACAGGAATATTGCAGGAGACCTTCTCTGCAATATCTTTGTTCGTACAGGCAGCACACGACACTTTGAGGACTCAGAGGAATGAGGACTCAGAGGAATGAGGACTCAGAGGAATGAGGACTCAGAGGAATGACTAGTCTTTGTTAATTGAATATCGATGATAGTTTTACCCTAACACGAGTCATCCTGACTCAGTTTAGCTCAGTAAAATAGAGTATTTATGCTACGTTCAGAAAGGGTGAAACTGTGAGGACATTATGCCACACTCTTTTTTTTTTTGGGTCTACCTTGCTCAAGTTCGAGTGGAATTTTGTAAAAATGTGGAGAATTTTTACGGCAAATCTCGTTCAGCTACCAAGCGCGGCACGATGAGACGATCCTTTATAATAAGTATTACGTACTTGCATAACTATCATCTTCAATTTAATAGTTGATTCTAATTTCCCGGGCTTTTAGTGAAGAAACATTTATACGGATAATGAGTAATATAATTCTACTTATTATACTTTGAGTGTTGTGATAGATTTTAATTTGATGACCTCACCTATGTGCGTTTTTTTAAAGTAAACATGGGTTCATATAAATAAGAATCGATTGGTTTATTTGAATTTCAATTTATATATTTGTAATATAAATAAAACCAGCACCTTTAAGCTCAATGATTTCAACGCATCTTATGCACGGCACGTAATTGAATCCTGCAAATGCCCACATTACAAATTCCAGTCTCATCCTAATTTATTTATTACAAATTTATCACTACTGCCTCTCAGGATGCCCGTCTATTAGTGCGGTATTATCATAAAAACCGTTAAACTTACATTGTTGCGGGAAAGCTTCAGCATATATCAGCTACCCTGGCGGGATAGTGAAATAAGCGACGCAAAATTTGGGAAAAGCAAATAAACGCAGTTAAAATCTACGTTATAAATCTTTATTACAGAAGCTACAGCAATATCCTAACCCGCGAGCTTTAAAACTTATAGCCGCAGACAGTTACAAATAATCTAAAGCTAGGTAAACAATACACTTTTTTTAATCCATAAGGGCCAGAGCGAGTGGCCACTGCAGACGCTGACTGCTAGCAAAACGAGACAGAGAAGATTCTGCGCATTCCACTAGTAACCAGCGAAACACTTGTCAACAAGCGACTGGCGAGCTGCGCAACTACAGCATCATTGAAACGGCACCATAATAACGGTTTTTAATTAAATGTTTAGGACAAATCCACTTCAATTTGCCGTGACTACAGTTGTATAGAAAGAGCTACTAACTCGTGCATTTAACACCTCGTTAAAAGCTTCGTTTACTTCTCATTAAGAGGAGCCTTTGAATGCTTTTTCCTACGAGTAACGTTCCTGTATAACAGTCACACTATAGCGTGAACACTCATCGTATTGCAATGCCTAGCAATATTTCAATTTACGTTGTTGCCCGTGAATAACGATTTAAATTCGCCCGATTTTGAACGACTCGTCGTAAACAAATAATTTATTTACACACCGAAGTAGTAGTCGAAGTAGATGTCGAAAGTAGGAGTAGATGTCGAAAAATTCTTCCTGTAATACTCTTCCTCTTTTGATCCAATTTGACTCGGAAACGTGCGGGTCAAAAGTACTTCTGCTTGTACTCTGAGCAAGAAAATATGTCACTATTTGGACATTGTGAACCATTATTTATTCTTAGAGCTATTATTTTATCGCCCACGTCATGCTTGCTTATTAATTTAATTACCTCGTTCGCACAGTAGGAGGGATAGATTTTTATTGCAGTAATAGAAGCTAGTCTTAATTTGTCATTTAACAGCAACTTGGCTTAGCACATACAGCATTTAAGATTAGAATGACTCCTCTGCGGAGAATCAAAGTGATTCATCAATTCATATAATGATGAAACAATGCCTTTCATTGCCATCATGAAATTCTTTCCTGCATGATGCATGCAGAGATCAAAAGTTTAACTAATCTCTCTGGGAAAAAACACAGTTATTTCAATTATTATTCAACAATTGTGATGCATATTATTCAACAATTGTGATGCAACTATGTACACAAAGCTCTAAAATTATTGGATTAATGAATTAAATCAATTAAAATTCTTAAAATCAAATTAAATTATTCAAAATCGACGAATTACTAACAAATGGAAGCGACTAACAAACGAATAGAAGCCATTATCTTGTCTTAGACCAAGTATTTTGACCTCTAAAAAGGTAAACCAGGAATATTGATGAAAGTCAACGGAGAGTGCTGCCAGTTTTTAAGTAACTTTTTCTTTGATTTTGGAACCACAAGATATTTGCTTAACATAAATTAGGGCGGAATGATTCATGAAATTTTTAGTATTCTCAGAGCCAATTTCTGTTAGAAAAATGCTAGACTCTTCAAGTAAGACATAACAAGCAATATTTTATATTAACATTTATTTTCTGACAAAAATTAAATTAGGGAGCTTAGAAAAGAAGAGTTGGCCAGTACAAAATAATTCTTTCACCAAGCAGCACGGCAAATAATGTTTTTGCAAATGTTTGCTTTAATGATTAATATTATTTAGTGACAAGGGGATTACGGCCTTCGTATTGTATTAAGACCCTCAATATGACGTGCCTACGGATGCTTATGCTCAGTTCTGTTATAATCAGCGTTGCTCTCACAATAACTGATGAGACTGCGAGTGTCAGCAGCATCCTTAGTGCCACTCTATCTAGAAAATTTAAAGATCCCATCAATGTCAGCAGCCATAAAATCAAAAATATTTACGAGTTCGTAACTAAGTCTGCCAATCACAGACGGATTTTCAAACTTCACGAATCACAGACAAGAAGTCTATCGCTACAGGCATTGTAATAGTATGCGGCCCTGAAGCAACTCAACTATCTTGACAATCTGAGGATAGTACCTGTGCCAGAAAAACGTGCTGCCGTTCTGCTTGACAAATTACGAATGAAGAAACCAGGTCATCCAAGCGAATGGAAGTCTTGTAGCAATTAAAAATTTCCCAACGAAGAGGCATAAATGTATATAAGTAGTATGTTTTAGAGGCATAAATAAACTCTTTCTAAATTCTGGTAGAGTTTAACTAGAAAGCTTCAGTCTACGAGAACTTGATATTTTTGTAGGAACCTGTAACATATGTTCAGCGATTTTTTATCTCATTCCGCTTATACAAGAAAAGTTGGAAACCTGTGAACAAACCAAAAAATTTTCTTTTTCGAGGGTCTAATTGGAGGCTCCGAAGCCAAAGAAATTACAGTTCATCCTTCCGGACCTAGAACAAAGCCTTTCCTTTGTTCGTAAAGGATTTTTTGAAATTATTAGAAGAATCTGAAAATTCTTTCAGAGACACCAAATTAAAATGAAACTTCAAAAGCGTGAATAAGATTATGATGACTCATTGTCGTGCATTTTGAAAATTAAACAACTTATTTCAGACTGGAAAAAATGAAGGTTGATCATTATAATTATGCTTTAATTATTTTAATTTCTTATTCTTTAAGTTATGAGTGTGAAATTGTAAATTATGTCTTGAAATAAATATAAATTAAATAAATAAAAATAAACATAAATTATGTCTCAACTCATAACGAAGACGTGTTCTTATTGTCTGCAGTTCACCTTTGCAAACATATCGAAAATTAAGGCATATTGCTATCTTCTGCATAAAAAAATTAATTAAGTCAAATTAATCACCAAAACATTAAAGCTGATAAATAATTACTGACTGTCGCTATCAAGATCGTTGCGGCTAATACTTAAAATTGAACAAAGAACCTAGGAATATGTTCCAATTGAACCGGTTTCACAAATCCCCAATTATTCAGGTCACCCCATAATTTTCTCATATTAAACCTGATTAGATGGTATTTATAATTTTAAAACTAACCTATACCAAGAGCAGAACGGGAGGGCAGCGAACAGCGTTTATTACCTGTGCTACGAAATTCAAGTTGAGAAATGGAATAAGCAGAACTTAGTTTTGAGCTTTGATCCCCTTAATAATACTTTTTCATTTTTTACAAGATATTTCATGTTGATTCAAAACAGTGAGGCTGATTTCTGAATTAGCCGTTGAAGTGTCTATTATTTATATAATTATATAATATAATTTCAGTTTCGCTTCCAGCGATCTCATAAAGACTAGCTGAGCATGACGTTAACGTCCTCGTAACTATGATACCACGGAGACAAGAGCCGAGAAGCCTTAAAATAGTTAAAAAATTGAGACATTTAAAGAGTTTTTAGACAACTACTATACAAAAATATTCTCCGTTTTCATCATTATGACACCTACAGAATATAGGTAAAGTTATCGAATAAGTCAATCTCTGAAATTAAATCCTATGGAAGAAATTTTTGTTCGCCATCCTAGTGTAACCGGAAACACCGCCGCGAAGTTGAAATATTTACGGGTAGCGTGCCGACTTGGTATAGACTTTCGTTCTGATCCTAAACACAAGGGCTAAAGAGTCGCTCTTTGGTCCGGCTCTAAATTCCCTTGCGTTGTAGAAAGGAGTAATGAACACGATGACGTTTTCGTAGTATACTGGAAATCTTCAGGTAAATACAAGTTTCTTCATACAAGGCGCACAATTTGTTATTCTTCTTAATCCAAAAGTTCGCGGAAAAAGGTTTGACATTTCAGGGGTACAAACAGCCGAAAAACCACACAGTATGAGCCCTAATACACAGCTTGCGAATAACAAAATGGATAGCAAATGGCACGGGAACTAACCGCACCGAGATGCCACGACCAGCCGCAGAGACTAGGGGTTCTAGCCCTAATACACCGCGGAATCACAAACGGATAGCAAATGGTACAGGAACTAACCGCACCGAGATGCCGACAACGAACCGCAGAGACTAGGGGTTCTAGCCCTAATACACTGCCAAATCACAAAAACGTACAGCAAATGGTACGGGAACTAACCGCACCGAGATGCCGACAACGAACCGCAGANAAATCTTAGTCAAGTAATATTTTACGATTAACATATCATAGAGTAAGTCTAAACGTGTCGAGGCTAGCAGACGACGCATGGCGTCTAGCAGACGATTGCACGCAACGCTACAGACAGATGATATCACAACAAAGGAGATTCCTAGTTTCAGTCACGAAATAAAAATATGCTCACACATTCCTTAGTCATATAAAATAATATCACAGTAACGAGATCCAAAAAATATATGCAATCACATTGAGTCACTAATCTAGCAAAAGAACAGTATCAACATAACACGTGGTCAAAAAGGGTACTCCTAAAAATAAAAAAATATCACAATATTCATACCGTCACACTAGCTTACGCCTTAATTTGTATTATATATTGTTATTATTATTATGGTATATTAATAAAAACGACACAATCTAATTTGTCCATACTCAGAAAATTTCAGGAGTGATTTGACGACTATTCAGAAAATGTTTACTGCGATGAATGTTTCACAGTTTTGGCAAATAATCTAAACGAATATTAACTTTAGCGCCCATTTAGTTTCAAACCTGGCGAATCAAAAGATTTATGGTCTACGGATGCGGTTTAAGTTAGAGATATTTTGTCTAGTTGAAGCCCTAACCCATTATGCACACTGGCATAGAATGGCCGTATAAGCTTGGATCAAATAGCAGGATTTATGTCCCGGGTTGTATAATGTAGAATGCGAGATGAATTGCCTCGATTCTGCTAGAGGACCACGGCAGTAACGTGATCAATATGAATGTTAGGATAACTCGATTATGAATTAAAAAATTATGATATATCAGCGTATAAATAGAAATAGCCCGCGCTATTATATACGTAGATTTCCGATGCTTCAAACAAAAAAAAAATGAGCCGCCAGTTCACTTTGTTAGGCATAGATGGTGCGTTCAAAAACTTAAAATCTGTTTCCAATTATGTAATCGGTTGAATTCTATGGATATTTTCGGTGCGCTCGTAGTTCTTGCACAAAAAAATTAACTACGCGCGCTCGGTAATTTCATTACATCGATGAAGGCTTGAATTGAAACCTGAAATTTTGCTCCCGATGCACGCAATTTTCTAGCCAGCTGCTGGCCAATAAAAATCTAATATTGACCTTGTTTACCTAAAATTTAGTCTTTGACTAATGACTAAGTTAATTCCTTTTGAAAGTATAACGCCCGTGACATCTTAACATCCATAGTAGTAATATGATATATATAGCTTGCGCCTACGACATCCATAATAAAAGCAAAACTCGTCCAAAGACTTATTGAAGTGATTGCTTTAAAATACAAGCATGTGTTAATGGAGTGATAGTGTAGGAAATAGCTTGAGTATCTCAGGCGTAAAGTTTGAATTAATAATAGGTACGCATATAAAACTTCGTATTTAAAATCTAGGAGTTGAAGTTAAGAGATAATGCGCAATATTGTTTCCAAGATTTTTATTAAAACTGAAGTGATTGCGAGAAATCATGGGAAGAAGACGCTAGAGGTGCGGGATGAGCAATGGTTTTGTATCAATACGAAGTAGATGAGGGTTTCATCCATTATAAAAACTGTACAAAATATTATGTTAAATTCATGATATTCAATGTAGTGCGTATTATGACCAGAAAATAATAATTCAAAAACATAATAATAATAATTGGATTATTGAAGCAAAAATTATAACAATGTTAAACTTATATATTCATAGATTCATGATATGTTGTCGTTTTCAAGAAATATACGAATTCCAAAAGCCGCATGTCAATTTTTAAAACGTAAATTTTATATCTCGTAAACACGATGCTATAACGGCATTCAGTGAGGTATTCGTTCGCTGCAGTTATCTCAGAGATGAAATATCAAAAAATAGAAATATCAGAAATCGGGTAAAAAAAACTTTCAGCATTGATGATTTATTGCAAATAACTATCCTCACAGCCTTGTGATGGGAAGCTTCCCAACCTCAGAGATCAAGCAGCTCTGCAAAAGCCCCGGATATATCAGCTTCCAATTTCCACTTCGCTTAGTCTTCCAGCATCAAATTTTTTACCTAGAACGGTTGGATAAATTTAGATAAGCAATTCAGCTTGGAATGTTTTCTAGTAGCCCAGTGAAAAAGGCTGCCTTCTACTGCGAGACAGTATGCAAATTTCCATCGGCATAAATTACGACCGAATCTGCTTGCTGAATTTACAATTTTCCAGGGCTACTAATTCAAAAAAAGTTTGCCCTCTCTCTTAAGTCTTTTGAGTGGTCCCGGGCTCATGTAGGAGATTGAGCAAGTTGACGGAATTTGTTGCAGATGTAAATGGTGCAGGTTGACGTTGAAAAACATCTTATTTAGATGATTTGGTTTTCGGTCACCTGGCCGAGATTTACCTCAGCGTCGACCACGTGTCAGGCGGTAAGAGCAAGGATTGATTTCAAAGCATTTGCTCTAACGATCGCATCGCTACAGACAATGTCGGGTGTCGCATTAATTATTGTTGCGGTTCTTCGATTTTGCATTTACCTGTGTGCAGGTGTTCCATTCTAAAACGCATACGTGGCTTAAATTGCGGATTTCTAGACCACCAAGAACTTTTTGCAGTTCTCTAGAATGAGTGTCTAGACTCTGGAAACCAACGCAACTGAAAGCGCTTCGATTACGGCGCAAGAGAATCCGATATTGCAACATTGGGTCTCTGGAGTCAGAGATCTTAGAGAATAGGCAGACGGGCGTCTTGCGGTGCGCACGCAAATTGAATTTCGATGGCGAGTTCTATGTAAAATGGAATTGCGATGGCAAGATATTTTAGATGCGGTTTTATTTGACTAAGTGTTAAATATTTAGCCCTGTTGTTGGAGTATTTTAAAATATTTCATTGATTATGTTCGACGTGTAAGCGGATAATAGTGCAGTTAGTGGCGGGAATTTTAACTCGTCAAGTTTGATTACCTGATTTCAAGCGTCAATATTACACCGGACACATTTTAAAATATATTACAGTGTACCAACGATACAATATAAGGGACATTCCAAAGTACCCCCTGGTTAAAATGTAATGGTTATTCCTGTGGTTCTCTAGATACACTAAATATACTATTTAAAGGATATTACAAAGGAATATCCTTGATTTTTTTAATAATATATGTTATTGGAGTGTCATTTTCTATGTAATTTTATGCCGCAATTAAAGTGAAATTTCCACTATATCCGAGCTATGGAATGCTATATATATCGGCCATTACCGCAAAATTCTATATTGGTTCGATGCAACACTGTGAGCCCGGAAGCCCAATTTAGATTCTTGTTATCTTTTTTAACCTTCCTTTTAAAATTGTCGTTTTCCTTTATACCCGAAAGTGGTTGAGTGCCGCTTAACTTTACATGCATGAAAGTTTACGGTTTTGCTGCTCCAGACAAAGCTTGTGTTTTACGGAAACGATTTTTAAGGAAGAAAACTAGTCAAAGTTATCCATCCAGACGCGGTAAAAATAAACTGCAGCACTCAACGAGGGCCTGATATGGGGAATGCAACCTCTCAGTATGCCATAACCCAGGACGCATTTCTTCGTTGAGCAAAAACTCCCTCAAAAATGTTCTTAAAACTTAGTCCGCATAAAGCCAGGAAGGCCATGAAATATTGCTCGTCAAGTAAATGCGGACCGGAACTGCGTCGACCGCTGAAAAAAGACGACGCTTTAACCTGCACTCAATGAAATTATTGAAAATTGTCTGAATAGAAATGCATCTTTACACTTATCTAGGTCATCTTGACCCATTTGGACCCAGAAAAAGGACGTATCAGTGGGCCACACTGCAAATGTATCACTATCTGGGCAATATTACTCATCCATTTTTCAGAGTGTGTGAACCTGCCAATTCATTTAATTTATTTCGAGAATTCTACTCAAATGTTCTTCAATTCGCTTCCGGTATTGAGATCTGTGGTTTGACAAAAATTCGTGAATATTATGACACTTCATGTTCGTTTGAATTGATCGAATCTAATGCACCTTCCTTTAATACGCCGACTTCATTTCTGCGATTACATCCATTTGTTTGAGTCAGATCAAGTCTGATTGGTCACATCATAGAATTCCCTGCCCAAAAAAATTACTGTTAAATTTATGTTCGTATAGATATTTCAATCTATTAGATGCATTAGAATAGAATAGAAGTGTCGGCGTTGAAGAAATAGGCTCATGGCCTGTTGCCGATTCTTGAATTTTTCGTGACTTGATTCACAAGGGATCCGGCCTTTGGAACCCGATCTTTCCATAACTGACGATTGATTGAGATAGCTGCTGGACTTATTGCCTGCTCCGTAATTTGCTAGGCATTTTAAGACTGAACATATGCTCCTGCATAGCTTCGTCTAGTCTGTTCTTGAAGGCGTTCATACTCGGAGCGTCAACGATGCTATCAGGGAGGCTGTTCCACATTTCGATTAGATGCATTGGAATGACATTAATTATACATGCGGTGCCTGTTATTTTCCCGTACGATATCAACGAGCGTATACGTTACAATCATCGTTGAAAGCAATAGTCATAATCTTCAAGGCATAGTTTATGGTAAAAAAAACTTTCGGCATTGATGATTCCAAGGATGGCACTGCAGTTTTTTTACGGACATAAACTCCACGGAAGCGCTCTCCCGGATTTACAACAGCACACTTCTGGTGATTTTTAAACCGGTGAGTGGCATGTATCGGTAAGCTGAAGTACATTCAAATGTTTTTGCATGATAATTCCAACGATCAATTAAAGAAAGCTCGAGCAGACTTGCTCCCATGTATATAGAGAATACATGCTAGAATTGTAGCTATTTTATCTTTATGTAATTATAAGCTTATACTTTAAGCTTAAACTGTGCACGCGTTAATTGAGTCAGACACTTACAAAGGATTACACAGAGTTATCCGTTAATGGAACAATAAAATCAGTTCATCCGTTTTAAGGTTTTACCTTAGCTTAGCGGATTGGCTCTATCGTGCCGGAGCATTTCTCGTGAGCAACTCCCGGTGTAACACACAAATGTTTGGCGTGTAAATACGCGATTGGCGTGTAAACGCTAATTCACTAAATATATTTCAGTTTTATTATCCAAGATTCTAAACGAATTCAGGAACAGGATGCGTGAGTTGTATAATCAGGCAATATAGCAGGGCTGTAGTGAAGTCCGCACTTATCACTGAGAGAAATGGGTGGGTCTGGATGACACACTTAAGTGAGTCAACCGCGTCCAAATGGTGATGCACTGTTTGACTCACTTGCCTTAGTTGTGGGTCATTATACTGACCTACATCTGGCGTCATGACGCACATTTGACGCCACAGATGAGTCATACCTGAAATTTAAAGGCCAGTATAATAGGTCAGTATGACTCATAATTAGGGTAAATGAGCCAAAAAAGATCATCGCTATTTGGAGGTGGTTAACCCGTCTATATTGGTCATCCATACCCGCCTATTTCTCTCAGTGTATACCCGTTTCAAGCAACTCTGGATCACCGCATCGGGACCAATGTAAATCCAACCGACTTTCCTTTATCTGTAAATTGAGCGAAAAAATAATTTTATTTGTTATTCATAATATTGATAACATCAAAATTTAATCTCTATCTTAGATACCGTCATCCTACTAACAACAGTGTATGCGATGCACAATTTAAGCGTATAAGCCTAAAATAACATAGAGATAGAATGGGTACAATAAGTACAATTAAAATTACATAGAGACACAATGGGTACTAATACTAGTAGACATTCTCTATAAACAATACGCGTCATTAAATACTCACCATCACGAGAGAATGGCCCTGACCTCGATTTCTATGACCGGCAAACATCACATGTTTTTGTCCACATGTATTTATGGCCTTTACGATTATTCATTTTCCCAAAAATTTAATTTTGTATTCAATTCTTAATTACAAACACCGTAGTGATGCGATTGAGAGAGTCACGTTATTCGGTGATTGCAGCATCATAGTTTGTTTAACAAATTATTATGATTGTGAGATGAAGCAATGGTATTTTCTTTCTGGAAATTGTTTTCGCTTTCTGTTTTAGGGTGGCGCATTTTTTACCCTCTCTGTTCGAGCTTTCATTATTGTGGCCTGATTTCCTTGGTTTGCCATCACTATTCCTCCCATTGCCATTACTTTGACTTTTATTATAAAAACATTGAGTTTGAAGTCACTTCCTATCTAAAGTATTACTTCATATCCAATCGGTAATCGTCTTATATGTAGCATCCTATTTTTTGATGGTCAGAGGGAACTCTGAATCATTCAAAATGATTAGTTGAACAACTGATGAAAATAACTTCGTAGGTCTGTTCTTCACACACATTTCTTGTATTTCTCTGGCCAAAAGTGATTCATAAAAAATGATACTTCACATTAATAATTTCATCAAACGCATCATCTTCAAGTAAAATCGGTTATAGACATTTTATTCAATTACCGCCAGTAAGAAATATCGTATATGGCTTAATAAGAAATTAATTAGTGTTCTATTGTCATTGACATCGTCAAGTACTCGCCAGGCCCCGGCGTCGCATTAACTCGAGAGCCGCGCACTACCACACTCGGACGCACGCAAATTGGCACTGGCGTCTCTCTGCGGGGATACTCCGGGCTTCGGAAAAATATGGGAGCTCCTTTTTTTTGGAACCATATACATATGTCTGTTGTATTTATTTCTTTACTATCACGACGATAGCTCCTTAAACACCCTTACAGAGTTATAAGATTTTGTATTTTTGTGTAACTTTTATCCTCTTATGAAAAAAACATTAATTATGATGATAATTTATTTACTTGCAACTAATTAAAGCGCTTATCTTGCTAGCACTAACCGCTGTTAAGATTCACGGGATTGATGAAGTGGAAGGCCACTGTTCCACCGAGCCGTAGCTGCATCGCGCCATCTGATAACAAACTACACAAAAATGTCAACACTGACTTCAATTTTACTTTCTCTGTCAGATGGAAATAAATGAGAAAAATTTTCAAACAATATTGTCTGTATCTTCGGAGTAAGGCCGCCTTCACTTTTGAGAGATGTTTTATTCATGAAACTACAGAAACATTTAAATGCTTATTTGGTGTGGTCAAGTGTAAATGAATTTTTCACAATATCAGCTAGGTTAAGTGCTCTTGCGTAAGTAATCCATTTGTCTGCGTTAATCTTCAGAGTAAACATGATCATCAATTCTCGTAGCATATAACACTAAAATAGCTAAGTATTTCTGCCTTAAGTTTTCCAAAAAAATAAACGTCGCTTAATACGGCACTTTATTTTGAATTTAAAGTATGATTTATATATTGGTTAAGTAGTTGCATGTTAGGTAATGTCGCGCATAAAAAACTTTAAAGCAAACCATTTCAGGAAGACCTTCGATGCTTCGACTTTCAGGGCAAACTTTTTTTCCAATTTTGGCTTGATATTTTGACTTTCTTTGTAATCAGGCTCTCTAAAATTCCTTTATTGACTTTTGCAGGGTTACGTTGAGGCTAAATTTTGCCCTAATTTCCATTTCCTGCGGATTTTATACCAGGGAAATTGTCAAACATGATTACAGAAATGATTTTGCCCAATCAATATAGGCTGATATTCACCTTGCTGATTTGAAGTGCAAAGCTGTCTCAAAATTTCGAGCAATCAGAAATTGATGTTTCTTTCGATCGCCAAATTACCGAACAAAATTTTGTCAAGAAACATCCTCGGGCAACCTACAACCGCAAAACATAAGATTTTTTTAGAGCCCTGGGGCTGAGCTTCACACTTATTTATTGTTCATAACCCCAGGACAGGAATGTCAATTTAGCTAAATAAAGTGAGCGATTTCTTTAATATCACAGTCTACGAATTATTGTTCATGTTTCTGCTTATAATTTTAATAAGAATATTGTTAAATGTTGCATGCCTATTAGAATTTTACTCTGTGGACATATATGATAACCACAAAGACCTCAACATGTAATGCATAAAGGATATGTTGCAGTAACAAAATTGAAATAGTTTGGTCAAAAGTTGGAGATAATGTGCCTCAATAACGAAACCTGACGCCGGCTGCTCGCAGGCTCGTCGAGAGCAAGTAAGTTAAATATTCGTAGTAAATTCCGTATACTTTTTTATCCCTCATCAAATGTGAAGTTTCAAAATGTTTCAAACATGAAACCTTTTTTCTGTCATTCCTTCGGTAAATTCGCTTCTTTAGAAGCTCTTTGATTTGATTTTCCTGTTATTTTTCAATGTTCGGACGCCATAATATTCTTGGCTACTTCCTTCACGTCTTCTTGACTTCTCGGGCACCTCAGAGTCCCATAATTAATGCAAGGCATTTGCCTGAGCCGCAATCCACGTTGGTAATCTGCCACGGTCGCTCGGGTCTTCCATCTTTGTTAGGCAACTCTAAGACTAACGCTCACGGCCCACCCGGGTGCGCATAGTTTTTAACCTTGGCCGAAAGATCAGCGGCCACATCATAACCGACGGTCAGTGGAAGATCATCCATATTTTGCCTAGTTAGATCAACGTGATTTTCTTTCCTAGAATATTGCGGCGAAAATTTTTTCCTTGTTGGAATGACTCGAACCTTTAAAACTTAATCCAATGTGCAGCAGCCATTCTCCGTCGTGTGCATCGTAAAGATTTTTTCAATTTTGTCAAATGTTAGAGTTTCCATAACTTGGGGCTTCAGTGGCGGGATGGCTCTTGACAATTTTTGACGGTTGGAAATCTACCATTTCGCCGTGGATTTTGGTTACAAATGGAGGTTGCAGGATTCGTTTAACTGTTTTTGCGGAGGATTTATTTATGCAGGCTGCCATCGATAACTTAATTTTCTAGAAATTTTCGAATCAAAGTCGAAACTTCATGTATTAAATACAGAATTTTCTTCATATTTTCTGCTATTTTAATAAAGGTACACTCCATGTATACCTTCGTGCTAACTAGATTTACAAACGTTTTTTTCACAAGCGATCGCTGAAAGATTTTTTTATTTAAAGCGTATCAGATCGCAATGCATTGCGTGAAAATTTAGAACAACAATAAATGCTGACAAGATAAGTAGTTGAAAACTATATACGAGCTAATTAATTGTCTCATATTTTCTCATCTCTCAGAAATTTTGCCAAGATCAAATATTCACTGCTTTCAATATCTACAGTCGAGAACTTTCTTCGAAATAATTCCTCCACGTTAATTCTCGATTTGAAAGAAAAATTACGATAGAACATTATCCTATTCTCCCTTTACCAGGAACCAATTCAATTCCTAATTCAAAACCTACGTTAATAAATAAAGTTTTATTTTAGCCACCGGCTTCATTTTACAGGGTAGTTATCAACCCAAGCTCTCATATTTCTAATGGAATGCAAATTATATTGAAGGCAGAGGGTCGGGGTCTGAATTTAATAGCCAGGAAATTATAGCGTTTGATGGAAGATTGAGAGCTCGGCTATCGTACTAGAGTGATTACAATTTAAAAAGAAAAGTTCATAATTGCTTGTGGTTTATTATTGGAGTTTTTCTTTGAGCGGAATGTCCAGAATTGATTTCGTTTGAGACTCATCATAGAGACTCATTTTACGGAGGGATAGACAGGACTTCCGCTTTTTAGTTTTTTTTTATTTTATACAGGCAATTTCTGACCACCTTTGCAACATCATTAAACATTGAATTTTAAATCCTTCAAAACCAATTAAAATCCAATTTCAATTTTACATTTCGTTGAGTTCGCACCATCGAAAAAAAAGGTATTCAGGTGCAAGTCAACCTTAGTCGTAACTACGTCACACTCAGAAAAATCGAGAAACTTTGTCCGAATAGCGATGCACTTCTTGCCCGTGTGTGCATGGGCCATTTTAAACCAGTTTCGCCCAGCACAAGGACGTATCAGTGCTACCTGCAGAAAGTGTGTCATTTCGACAATGTGATCCATCAGTTTTTTTAGTGCAAGCCCTGACTCACCACGAGAAAACCATACGCCTGCTTGTGAGGTTTGATAATGTGATGATGAATTTCTATGCAGAAAAAACAGCATCTTCAGTAGGAAGTTGTGCCTGTCTCTAATTATGCATTTATGCCGCCAACAGGAACTATTTTAAAGCCAGTGGGTAAACAAGTATAAAGATTGGGCTATGTAGCGGAACGAAAGATTAGCTTTGGAGTTGCTGCATGTAGCACTGATACGTCTTTTTCCGGGCCAAACTGGGTCAATATGACCCAAATAAGGGTAAAGTGCATAGCTATTCGGACAAAGTCTCATTAATTTTTTTGAGTGTGGGTCTCGAACGACAGACGATATCACATCGCAGGTTCTTGATTTGCTTGTGAACCGGCGATGCGGATATAAAGAAACCGCACCGGAAATTGGCGATGGTGCATTAAATGCTTTGACTGACTCTTATAATGGCTTCTT
Organism: Hyalella azteca; assembly: GCF_000764305.2. Taxonomy (NCBI): domain Eukaryota; kingdom Metazoa; phylum Arthropoda; class Malacostraca; order Amphipoda; family Hyalellidae; genus Hyalella; species Hyalella azteca. The sequence continues at coordinate 72,012 of NW_025937491.1, read as the reverse complement.
GTCGAGTATAGTATATTAGCATGTAGAACTGTGTCTGTGAATATTACAGGCTTCAGCAGCCAAAGTTAACGAATAGGTCTAACCTTTTGCCAACTGGTAACTATTTCCTTGGTATTTAAATTTCTGTACTCAACTATGCTAGACCATATATACTATACTAACTATATTATACTATACTATACTATACTATTCTATACTATACTAAACTAACTATATTATACTATACTATACTATACTATACTATACTAACTATATTATACTATACTATACTATACTATACTATACTATACTATACTATACTATACTATACTATACTATACTATACTACACTATACTATAATTTACTACACTATACTATATACTTTCCAAGCCAAAATTTTCGTTTTTGCCCGTTGTTTTTGTGTAGCTGAGTGCGCCTGCAAACTTTATGGCGCAAGGAAACTTGCGGCAAAGTTTTGTTCAAAACGAACAACAAAACAAAATTCACATCTTCGGAGAATTTGCTGGAGTTATATATTATTTTAAGTTGATAGATACTTTGAAATTCTAAAATATATCGCGTTGTGTTTGGCTATAACCAAACCATAACCCACTTTCCATAAATTCTTAATGTTTGATTGATATTATAGATTTAACGTTTCAAAAATTGTAAAAATTTCCGATCTAGTTTGTCATAGCTGTAGCCGAAAATAACGACGTAATACCACATGTAATGCAGGTTATATTGGGTCACGAAACTTCGAAAATGAAGTGTTATCGAAACTAGATGTTTAGGATAATATACGAGAAATATTATTAACAATTATGGCAGAACTAAATTACGTATTAACACTCACGCCAGACATCATTTTCTAACGATAAGTTACACGACTCTTCGATAAAAAATCACGGTTTACTATATACTCTTTCGGTAATTCACAACAACTTTAATTAGCCAGAGTTTCTTCCAAATTTTGCTTGACTTGAATGCATTGGACAAAATTTCTAAGACAACTGGTATTTTAAATGACATTCTGAGCAAACCTTGACTGGCCATTAGATAACCGACTCGTTATTTGCTCTACAGGAGAAGCTTTAAAACGAATAAATGTTTTAATGGTCCAAGAAGAGTACGACATGAATAATAAAAGCAACACAACGACAAGACAAAATAGGCCGTGAACGCCTGCTCACACTTTTTTTCTGAGGTTCTATAGGGCGTATTTTGTGTTGAGAGTTCGAGCAATAAATAACCCTTGGAAGACCTACAAACATTAATGTGAGAGCCGTTACTGGTAGCGAACCCAATAGTATGAACCCAATATCCTTCAAAGAAAATAAAAAAAAGAACGAAACCATTACGAAGATATCCTTCAGGGATTAAAGTATTTCCACAATTTCGGCGGTAGGAAGCGCAGTTCATTCTCTCTCTCACTTCAAGCTTTGAAATTTTATTATCAGTTACACAAATTTTGCGCAGTAAAGGGGTGTCTTTGGTTAATGAAGTTGAGGTATCAATTATTCATTTGTACTGTTGTGTCAATTTTCACTTATCAAAAGAAAAATATTCCCAACAATAAAAAAAGCATTTCATTTCATCTGTCGCTCATATGCTATACGTGAAGACTGAAGATGCTCTTATTCGCTGAATTTGTTATTCGTGTTACGCTTGCAAGAGGAAATATGTCCTCGCTCATCCATATTCTCTTCATTCCAGGAAATCAATTACCTCCGAACCTTCACCGCACTCTATGGCAGCAAACGCTCGAGTGCAATCGTTTGTTACGAGCCCCAAAATTTACTTGGTGTATCATGAATAAGAAGTAATCCAATGGTATTGCAATATCGAAGCAGAGAACACTGTCTGTATCAAAGACTTCCATCTTGTGCTGACCACCGGAAGCTGTATAGTGGCCAAACTTGGTTAACTGCCAGTTAGAGTTAGGCGGAGTTTAAGGGTTACGTTGGACTTTTTTATACGTAGTTAACGTTTTATGTAAGGTAGTAGTAGAGGTTACATTAGTAGTTACTTTAGATGTAGTAAGAACATTAGCTTTAGTTTGTGCTCAGCAACGAGCGAGGGAGCGAGGTGCGACCCCATCATATAGTAGGAGCGTCGGTGAAGACAAGTTGCAGAAAAGTAGATGTGCATTGAAAGTAGAATGCCTAATACGGAGTTTCGTAGTTTAAATCGCTAAATGTGTCAGGAGGCTGACACGATAACATTCATCGCGTGGAATTCGTGGCATATAAAGCAGAACTATTCATGTTTTCATAATAGTTACATGACCTCAAAATCCAATTATGCCCGCGCGAGCAGCATCGCACATTCAACCGCTGTATACTTCGAAATTAGTTTGATATAATTAATTAATTATATAATTCACGTATGCATATTTGAATGAAAACTTCTCTGTTCTTTAGCAAGCCCACCTTATAACTGTGTTAGTACAGCTGCACCATATTGCCGTGCAACTATAATTATTTGTAATTCTTTACCTACCAATTATAATTTTTCGAGCGTTTGACTCACTGAAAATTTTACAGATCCTAGTGCAATAAAAACTGAAATTCTTTGCACCTCATTACAATATCTGAAAATTTTATAAGAGCGATTGCTAACCCCGATGCCAATTTGCCAATGCAAGCGCACCCTAGCTTATATTATTATTTTAAATCCCAACGCAAGTTTTCCTCCGATTCTCCCACACCAGCGAATGCAAAACTTGCGACGGCCGGGATCTCAATAACGATTTCTCAGAGGACCAGACCTCGTGCACAGCGCTCACAGATAAAATGATTGAAATGTGGGAAATCCATCATATATTCACTTCATGTGAAATGGAGTGCATAGCTGGCACAGAGACCCTATTGAATGTCTCTTGGAGTGCCGAACATCCATTCAATCATTGAGATTTTACAATCGTGTATGCACTGTTGGATAATTTTTATTTTAGTTTGTTTATTGTTCAAGCGAAGAGCTTGAGTAATAAAACATTAGCTCATTATTAAGAGAGTAGTCATGAGTCATGCACTCATGACTCGTTACTGGGTGGAAATCTGTTCCCAGTTGAAGAAAAAGTTTTCATTCAAAAATTCCTTCAGGCCGAATCAAAGAAAACTTCATAAAAATGGATATAGATAACAATAAGAGATAGAAATTCATGAACGATGCTGCATATGGAAGGACAACGTTAGTTCTTTACAGTTGAATATTCGAGTTTATTGCTGTCACCAATTGACCATGAGATATAGTTTCAAATTTGAGTTTTGTAATTTAGTAATATTTAAAAAAATAGAGCGGGAAATAAATACACCCTAAGCTCGCGATTTAAGCAAACTAATGATTTCAGTAATTTGTTATTGAATTTTAGGTATAAATACACATTTTCAGGCTCGTTAAGTCATTTTGACTACTCTTTATTTTCCAACGCATCTAAAAGAAGCATGTTTTTCGCTGATACATTGCGATGTATCAGCTTAATGTCTGCTATTATTTCTCGAGTAGCAGTTCAGCCGTTTTTAAAGTAGAATTAGTATTCATAACTTTTTAAATTAAGGTATACGTAGGTAAGATGTAGAGTGCAGCTACTGTAAAACAAAAAAGTTATTTCATGTCCTCTGATATCGCAGTGAACAATCACGCTCAAACATTTGTCCTCTCCATTTACGTTTTCTAAAATTCCTTACTAAGAATATGAAAAAGGAGGGAAAATAACCGAAACTTGAGGGGAAGAAAACAGATACTCAGTATCTGCTCCTATGATAAATGTTAATAATTTAAAACTAAGTAACCCGAGAAAATTATGTTGCAAAATCCCTAGAATATGGTGGCTAACCATGTTCCTAACACCAAGCCAAGCAATTTAATAACTCAAGGAAAACATTTGAAAATTTTGCAAACAATTCTAGCTGTAGATTTTCTTCCAGCCAGAGCGTGCAGTTGTGAGGAATTTTAGTTAACCTTTGTTTAATTTAACATAAAGACTGCGAAAACTTTATTTTGCTCAAGAGTTCGAATTTACTGTAACTGTCATTACAATATAACTGTTACCTATATCGCTAACAAACGAAATTCTATAATTTGGGTCTGGCCACTAGGTAAATATCTTATTATTATGTTATATTATTCAGCTGATGTTCAGTAATGTTCTATAGGAATTTATAACTACGCAGGACCGTCTGAAGAAAATTCTTGAAAACAGCTGTGAAGTGAAAAAACTCAAATAAAAAAATTCAAAATATGTGATCAGGTATTACGTTTATATTTTTGGAGAAAATTTCCAACCTCGAATATTTTATTTGTGGAAAGAGAAAACTGAAAGCGCTTGGAGTGTTTCGTAAAGCTTAAAGTGTGTCGATGGGATCTATCAATCAATTCAAAAAAACGAATGCTATTCGAGGCCAAAAATCAATTTCGTAGTGGCCGCTAATATCCGGCAAGCGGTCGCTTTTGAACGGAGATTGATGGTCACCATCGACGTTCTGAGGCCGTCGAGTGCCTCAAACGTCGTCCATCTATTTTGGCTAAAAAATATGAGCCTTGTTGGCTCGTGGTCAAGTTATACAACTTTTAACTTTTTGATCGAAATTTAAGTGACTGGTCAAAATTTCCGGTAGCACGAGTGAGATGGGCTTAAATAAGAGCAAAGTTGTGACAATTTTTATTTTTACCGTTTGATTCCGTTAAAATTTTCCTAGTTCTTTTAATTTATGTGGCATTTAAATGAGGAAAGTGATCACTAGTCGAGAAAAAACGCGTAGTGACACAAATGTGTCCTCAGTTGGAAGTGGCAGTAATTGTAGAATATGTGGCAGAAACAATTAAACAGTGAAAATATTTTATTTTACATCTGGGTTCAACTTCTGCCGACCTCAAACGCTGATAAAAGATGCAAGGAAATGGGCAGTTTGCAATGTAGAATAATTTATTACAAATATGGTCAGCTACCTACCAGTTTAATGAAGATTGTTTTCTATGGCTTAAAATATTCTCAAGTCATTTATTTTCTGCCTTATGAATGGTACATGAAATAGGTAATTAAAATTTGTTTGCTCCTGTTATCGAGATAAAAAATGTATGCATCTGTATACTTGGCTGCAAAGCTTTGTGTTATATATTTTTGTTAATTGAAGGAAGAGAAATTGTTATTGAACGATAAGTTCAACTACAGACATGAGTACTTACATCATTAGTCAGCTCAAATCTCAAATTAAACAAGATTTTAAAACAAAATATTTCGCCAAGTGAATTCCCTATATCTTCAATAAAGCATCAACTTCGTTGAAAATATAGTTAATTTGCTAAGTGTTTCCTTTGCTTTTGATTCTTGGCAGACATGAGTAAAATATAGATATGAGTTGCTGGTACTTAAACCTCATCTTTTGAAGATCTGTTCTAATCAAGATGACATCGGCCTGAGTTTACGGTCACGTTGGGATAGTTTTCAGTCTCAAGCTTGAATAGAGTCGCTGATCGCGCATCACAGACCACCAGAGGTCGGTAAACTTAATACCAGCAGCGGCAGGAGCCACTGCAAACAAACTGCAAATTGAAATCCGAGCCTCGAAAGCTGAGACTCGCATCCAAACTCTGGTGAGGGCTGCTCTGCTGACTCAGCCCGGGTATTGTCGAAGTAGTCCTGTTAACATTGATATCTTGGTAACTATGATATGTCTTTGCTTGCAAGGCAGCCCAGTTAGCAATATGTCTTTGCTTGCAAGGCAGCCCAGTTAGCAATATGTCTTTGCTGGTAAGGCAGCCCAGTTACCAATATGTCTTTGCTGGTAAGGCAGCCCAGTTACCAATATGTCTTTGCTGGTAATGCAGCCCAGTTACCAATATGTTTTTGCTGGTAAGGCAGCCCAGTTACTAATATGTCTTTGCTGATAAGGCAGCCCAGTTACCAATATGTCTTTGCTGGCAAGGCAGCCCAGTTCCTAATATGTCTTTGCTGGTAAGGCAGCCCAGTTAATAATATGTCTTTGCTGGCAAGGCAGCCCAGTTACCAATATGTCTTTGCTGGCAAGGCAGCCCAGTTCCTAATATGTCTTTGCTGGTAAGGCAGCCCAGTTACCAATATGTCTTTGCTGGCAAGGCAGCCCAGTTACCAATATGTCTTTGCTGGCAAGGCAGCCCAGTTACCAATATGTCTTTGCTGGCAAGCCAGCCCTCTTACCAATATGTCTTTGCTAACAAGATCAAGTTAGTTTTATAAATTGAATAGATATTTCTACTTCCATCTGTAAAAAATGCCGAAGGAACGTAAATTTCCTTTTCCGAGTCAAAACATTCCTATAAATGCTCATGTTTTAATTCGTTGGCTTATTTCATGACGATGCTAGGTATATAACAGTGGTCAGATAATTAATTGATGAGTGCCAGTGGCGTGATAAAGTACCTTACTTCCAACACAAACTGGGGGTTGTTGTGGTTTTTTTGGAGGAGATTTTAAGTGATCATTTACCGTATCTTGCCCGCTAGAAGGTTGATACCACAGCAGTCCAGTCACTATTATATATAGCAGTTTCAGCGTTTATTAGGCCGAAGGCCTGTTGCCGATTCTTAACCTAGCAAAATATTCACAGCTTGTTGCGGTCTCGAACTCGCAACTCGCTGCTCCAATTCTGTTTTGCTTAACCGCCCGGCCTCCTAGCCGATTCTGACCAGGAACTGGCGCACAGAGCTGGGATCGAACCCGCACCTCTCTACTCCAATCCCGGTACTCTGAACTGTAACCACTACTATTGCCGTAATATCGTTTTAAGCAAAATACCTCACTCGTCTATTTTATTCGAAAGTCCCTCCGCCGGGACAGACCAGCTGTCAAAATTATCGCTCGTCTGATTTAAATGACACCTTATGAGGCAGGCCCAGATGGTTCATTAATATAACTTTACTCCACACGTATGACATTTTGCATTCATTTTCATAAACCTTATTCAGCTTCTTCAAATGAGAAACTTTCGTGAAATCATAAATATTGTTCATGATAGATGTAGTAAACGTCCAAATTCAGATGCGAACTCGTGAAGCAATCTTAATGCTAGAAACTGGAAAAAAAACTTTCGTAAAGCCTCTGTTTTGAGAATGTTATTCCTGGGGAGGTGCTAAGTCTGAGCTCCGGTTGTTATGAAACTTTCATGACAGAAACGGAAGTTTGAGCGGAAATTTATTTCCTTCATAACAATTCAAGCTTTGTTGAGGTTCGCACTTAATTTCCTGTTATTGACATGACCGCCAAGTTCGTCAAGGGAGCATCAGCATTTTGGCTGTTTTCTCATAAAGCTTTTCGGAAAGCTTTGAAGATTTTTCTATCATATAGTACACGGGAAATCGTACAGGTTTTAGAAAAATAACTCGTGTTTTGAAGGTATGAATTGTGTTTTGAATATTTCTGGCGCCGTTCAGTACTGCAATTTGAAATTAAACTTGTAATGATCTCGAAAATTTTCTCTATCTTCGTTCCGGTTATTTTAATCTAAAATCGCAGAAGATTGATCATCTTGTAACAATACCGAAAACTTTTCTCTCAGAAGGTAAATAAATAATTTAACAAGGCAATTTACTCATGAATTAAAAAAAAGTATAAAGAAAAAGTGTATGAAAAGACATAATGTCGACCTCTCATTAATTTGACTGAGAAATATTTTTCGTGTCTGACATTAAGGCATTTTGTCAAGGCTTTAATATATGACGCGACATGAAACAATTTTGTTTGGAATTATGGATTCAAACGCTCAACTAAAAATTGCTGATCATTCATTATAGCAGTGAACGTCAGAGACAATTAGAAATTATGTATTAAATTTTAATAGAGTTTGTGTTTGACGCGTCATTCATGTGAACCGGTGACAACAGTCGGTATGTCAGTAAACACAATATGATTTTTGCCAGAATATTCAAACTTAGAGAAGTGAATTTTTGGTCTATAAATAAATTCACTTGATTGACTGAGTCATGATGATAAGGCAGCTTCAAACACAAACTGTGCGACGTAATGAGCCTGTTTGTGCAGGGAATTCAATTTTTGTAATGTGTTCGCTGAAAATTTAATACCTTGTCCAGCTTACTTTCATGTCCTGCCTATTCTCTTTATCTATAATTGAGCTCTCATTGACTAATATCTAATTTATAAATAGTTTAATATCGCTTATATATCTCATAAGCTACTCACCAAATCCATCCTTTGTGCTTCATAGCCGTGAAGAGAAGACTTCCTGGTCCTTTTAATTGTATTATTTGCACTTTTTTGAGCCAGCGAGAATACAATTTTTAGCGCATTTTCTCATTTATGGAAAAAATGCTCTATTGTGCTCGCCATGTCCGTCCGACCGTCCGTCTGTCCGTCCGTGAATTCAAGTTTTCGTAGACGAGAAAATGCGCTCTCTGTCACTCACTGTAGTGAGTACTGAGTTATATTTTTTCTAAATTAGTCTATCAGGGCCAAAAATATTTGTTAACCAGTTGAATGGAATGAGAGTCAATGCAATCTCCCTGAACGGCTGCTCGCGTGAGAACTAAATTCAGGGGGAACTTGGGCATTGGCTTCACTTTGAACGTTTTATGAAGACACTGCCTGGTATAGCGCTGGCCGTATGTGAGATACCGAAGCGGCTATGCTCATAAGCTAGGGTAACTAACATATGGCACAAGCCGGCCGTGGCGTATGGATGCTCCATATGTGTATGATAAGCTTCCATACGAAATAAAAAACTGTATGGATGCGTCGTGGTGCCAAATTGCTTAATTAAGTTGAGATATAACATGGTAGTTAGTTGTCGTCATCTAATTATGTAATATAATTATCGTTTGTGTTATTTCAAAGTGAACAGCCATTGTTAATTAACAGGTATGGAAATACATGTACTAAATAATAAATTTACTCCCGGCGTTCTAAGTGCAGATATCTTATACTTTATCTGTGGTCTCATTTTATACCTTCATTAAAACCTCGGTCTACGCTGATAAAAGCTAAACTGTGAGGTCGACGTCGCGCCAGTCTGCTTGGAACTTGTATTTCAGCCTGTAGACAATTAGAATTTCAGCATAATTTCTAAATAATGTCTTATGCAGGATTTTTTATGTCGACCTGTTGTCTCTATCGTAATTCTTGTGGCTGGTATCGAATGCTCTTGTCAGGGTGCGTCTTTTCTAATAACTGCTTAAATGAGCAATTTTTATTAAGTTAAATACGTGAAATAAGAATACTTCAAAATATTCAAACAACATTTGTTTAGATAATGTCGGATATGCTTTTAAGCTACAACACAAGTTAAATAATGTCCCGGAGATCTTTGTAGTCCGAGTGGCAATAAATCTTCATCATATATACCACCAACAACAATTGGTCAGCACCACAGTACCTAGCACAATGCACAAATTTTCAAAGCCAATCCCACGAATTTACCGCCACAATGTTTATCAGCTTCTATTTCAGGGGGTAAATCTATAAGAACCGCGATGGTTTTTGCTGTGTGTGATGCTTTGAATCTTTTGGATTTGGTGGCTCTAAAAACCCGAACAAGAATTCGCTTTATATTGAGCTGGAAACCAAAGACTTCTGTCGGAACCCGCTTCAGCATCAGTAAAAAATTTCGTTCAATTTGACGCTAGAGCGCAGTCCTTCAACCTCAGGATAGACAAAAGCGCCTTTGAAAGCAAGTCAAGAGCTGTTCAACTTTAGAGTTGTCAGTAGAATAATTGGAAACGGATTAAAAATATTTAGTTAATTGGCAAGACAAAATGTGCTTGTTGGATGAAATTCCAAGCTTTTGAAAGTTGGTCAGTTCTCATGATTCAATAAAACAAAACTTGAGAGTTTCCTAAAATGTATGGAGACGGTGAAGTGATCGATAAAATCTTATCATTGTTGAAAATGTAGTATTTCCTACACATTTACACTGTACATACACTAAAATACAGTTTTTTCAGATAACAGTCTCATTTAGAGACTAAAAACCATCTTTTAAACTTATTTTCAACATTTGTCAGCAATGGTTTACTGCATAGGTCGTTAAAGATACATAAGTTAGGTACAAGCAAAGATTGAAATTCTCTGTATTGAAATGAATCAGCTGCACAGATTCTATGATAGTTTGAAACTCGCTAGTTAATAAGTAGATGGTGAATTACATTTACATGTCGTGGTTGGGTGAAATATTCATCCAGCAATCCAGGCAGAATCCATATTTAATCACTGCATTTTATTTTAGACTGAAGTTACCAAAGGTTTTTGTCGCTATTACTAGTAAATTAAGTAGCCAATATGAGATACATCGCCCAAACTTAGGACTGTCCTTCTTTGAATATTTTTCATTCCCAAATCCATATAACTATATTATTTCTTGGTTAATTCACATAATTAAGCATTTAACCGTAATGGCCCGTAATCAATTCGGGACATGTAATCTAGCAATAAAGCAATCTGCTGTTTTTTAGAAAATGCTGAAGTGCCACAAGTTAAAGAACTTCAAATTGCACATAACACAAGACTGCTTACCCGAAGTCTTCAGTAGCGTGTTTCCCTAAGTCCTCATTCAGTGCAAGTCCTCAATTCTCACTCTCCCATAAAAGCAAAGCGAAAGTTAGCAAAGCTCCAGCAGCATCTCCTAGCTATATATCACAAGAAATACATTCACTTGAAGACGGCAAAAAAAAAAAAAGATATGAATTTAAAATCAGTTCAGTTGTTTCTGAATTCCATAATAATTCCAAAAACTGTGGTAATTTACCCCAAATTTTCACCCTAACCCAAGAAATGTATTCTTTTAGAAAAACGAAAATTCTGTATGAATTTCGCGAGTACAATTCAGTCGCTTTCAAATTTCATTTATTCATAATAAATGTGGTAATACAACTCCTCAAACTCAAGAAAATCATCAGCACTTGAAAACGGCAATACTTCAATATTTTCATGGTTGAAGAAGCTCCTAGAGGCTTAATATTATAATGCAGTAATGGTTGTACAACTATTGGCGGTTGCTCCTAAGAGCACAGTAACATTGCGAGAAGTTCTACTTCATGTTCAATAACATAGCGTGATATTTTGTTTTTATGTCCAAATTTATTGCGAATAATTTTAATACGTTGTAAGGAATATTGTGCAATATTTTGTTTTGCTTTCAAAAATATTGCGCAAAATTTTGGTTTGCTTTCAAATATTACTGTGAAATCTTCTATTTTGCGCTCAATAATATAGCGCACAATTTTGCTTTGTGATCAATGATTTGGCGCAATGTTTTATTTTGTGCTAAATAATATTGCACGGCATTTTGTTTTTATCTTGAATAATATTGAACAATATTTTTTTTTCGTGCTCAAATATATTGTACTATACTCTATTCTGTGTTCAATAACATTGGGCCATATTTTGGGTTATGCGCAACGGGAGCGCAGCCGTGAACCACCAATTTTGTGCACCAATAAGCCCTGAATCGAACGCCTTGGATCTCTCCGGACATCCACCAATCAGCCGTGAACCACTCGGTTTTGTCTTCCTCCGACCTCGCGTTGAACCTGCCGTGCACCACCAGGCCGCGGATCGAATCTGACTTCCGGGCATCGTTAAATTACGTAATTTTACGTTCACCGCACCTGAGGTTAGGTTTCAGATAGCATAGTTCTGTTCCAAAATTTATCGTCCTTCGACAAGTGGCCGTTCGACCGAGGGCTGGTTCGACCCACGGCCTAGATACGGACGGCTTGAAGTGTTGAAGGCTACGTTCCGGAAGGCAGGAATCATGATGGTCCATTACATCCAGTGCAGTGTTGGTCTGCGGCAGGCGACCCCTTTAAAGTGCGTAAATTTCTGGGTTTGGGAGAACTTTTGAGTTTAATTAAATAAAGTTAGTTATGATTCTAATTTAAAAACGGCTGAACTGATACTCCTGATATTATAACAGACTTCTTGCTTCTTTAAAGTGAATAAATTTCTAGGTTTGGGAAAACTTTCGAATTGAATTTAAAATGGTATGATTACTAATTTTTATTTAGGTACGATTGAACTAATATTCATGATATTTTAACAGACTTTTTGCTGCCTCAAAGCGAATAAATTTTTCGGTTTGGGAGATTTTTCGAGTTAAATTTAGGAAGTTATGAATACTAATTCTATTTTAGAAATGGTTGAACTGATACTCCCGATATTATAACAGACTTTTAGCCGCATTAAATTGAATTACTTTCGATGTTTGGGAGAACTTTCATGTTGAAAATAAAATGGTTTGAATACAAATTCTATTTAAGAAACGGCTGAAATGATACTCCTGAAATTATAACAGACTTTTCGTCATTTTAAACTGAATAAATTTATAGGTCTGAGAGAATTTTCGAGTTGAGTTTAAAAATAGTTATCAATACTAATTCTATTCAAGAAATGGCTGAACTGGCAACTGTGAAATTATTACAGAATTTTTTCTTGCCTCCTCAAAGTGAATAACTTTCTAGATTTGGGAGAATTTCCGAATTGAAAAAAAGTCATCAATACTAATTCTCTTCAAGCAACGACGGAACTGACACTCGTGAAATAATACCAGACTTTTTGTCGATTTAAAGTGGTTAAATTGCTAGGTTTGAGAGAATTTTTGGGTTGAATATAAAAAGTTTTCAGAACAAATTCATTTCGGAAATTGGCTGAGCGTCAGTATTCCTCTTTCTCCCAGGTTTATAGGCGGTTTAGTTGTGAGTGAAATTTTTTTTACATGACTGAAGTGGCATTCAAATTTAATATTTTAATTTTTTCCGTTTCAATTTCATTTCATGTGCAGTCAAAATTCTCAACATGGAACCAGCCTGGCAAAAATGCTCTGATTCCGTTATAGAAATTACAAGTTTTCTTCCAAGCCTTTTTTGAAGTGGGACTTCTACCTCACCTTGTCGAGATTTTTTTTGTCGATTTTTTTTCAAATTTTGTCGAGATTTTTTTCATTTCAATGCCTAGATAGGTACTACTTCAAATTTTTTCTCCGTTGTTCATTCTTTAAAAAAATAAAAATTTCTGAACGACATTCTGCAATCTGATTTTTTCAGGCTAGTGGGCGCATATGTCGCCACAAGTCTTAATCCCAACTATAAAAAAATCTGATTTTTTTACATGTAAGTTTCAAGCTGGATAATTTATTTGGAATTTCAGAAGGAATGTGTTCAGGAAAAAATCATTATACGTATGCTATAGAGAATAGAGGCGGAAAATAAATAAATTCAATAGCAGTAATCGGCATTCCGACCAAAAATTCACCGTATTTCATATTAATCAAAACCATTATCCACCGAAAGATCAAAGATATTCTAGGAAATACAATTCGGGTGAATATCACAATCATTTACATCCTACGTGTAAACCATCCGGCTTTGCGACGAGTCGCTATCGCAAACAACGTCGCGTGTCTCAGCAAACACTGTTAGGCGAGAGGAGAGTCAGTTTATTTCCGTATTACGGCTGTAATTTTAGCATAAAACCGAGTCTTCTCGCACCCACCATTTTATGAGGTTCTTTACTGCCTGTAAATTGCGGACGTCACCCATGAGCGTTCAGGTATTGGAGGTTTTAGCTCAGCTTGAAGCTTCTGGTTTGCTACTCCGTCACATTTAAAATTAATTAAACAAAATGAGGTTGAATGTTCACATTAACACTTTGACTACGATTGCTTCATCTTGTACTATTATTTCATTTTTTTGTACTGTTTTTAAACAGGGTTGCCAGACGGTCATTTTCTCCGGACAAATTCCGTGATTCAGTTTTTCTCAATTGCGTTGGCCGGCTAAAATTTATGGGAGCGCAGACGTGAGTAACAAAATTGACTCGTAAACAGGCCCTAGGCCCAACGCCAACCATCAGCATGCAATATCTACACATAGCCTTAGATCAATGAGCTGTGGGTAACTCCGGCTAACAGTAAATACGCTTTGCACAACACAGCCACTGCTTCACAGCGCCGTAGCGCAACTGGCCGGAGCGCAACAGGCGGCGCAGGTTAGGTTGGGTTGGGTTACGTTAGGAGTAGCTGTTGCGATAGGGCCTGTTGCGCTCCGGCCAGTTGTGCTCCAGCCTGTATGCGCTCCGGCCTGTGACTGAACGGCGCTGTTGTGGTGGGCGCTTTGTGTCGAAAGCCGTGAAGATGCCCGGCTGAGTTACGCTCGGGAAGGTATATGAATCGTACTGTGGACTTGGGCTATTCTGACCTCTAGCTATCCACCCAAATTTATGATAGGGGTACTTCCTAATTAAATTTTAAATTCTGCAAAAAGAAAATAAATGGAATTTTTATAGCGGAACCTACGAATAAACTAGTATATATTGAGTTATGGGCCTTTTTTGTTTTCGGATTTGGCCGATTTCATGGCAACCCTGAATTATGTACCGCTACGTCCTGGAGAAATACATTTCGTGGTACGCATATGTGCCACTTCGTAGTCAACGTGTTAACATGAGATGCTACTGAGAAATTTGATGTCAGGTTACTAATAGTGAAAATTTACCGGTGGTCAAATTTCAAATATTAAATAAAGACTTTCACGAACGGGCTCATTTTATGTACTAGGAATTCGAAAAAATGTCAACCAGCAATTAAAAAAATGGTGATATCGTCAGTTTCTGAGCGCGCGTAAAAAGGCGTGCAAAAAATTTGATATTTTTTTAAATAAGATATTGAAATTCCCAGTCACACAATGGCGACAATGTCTGCTATCAATGTTGATATCTAATCTTCTTGTCATTATAGGAGCACAACTATTGCAGATAAAGCATCACGTTAAAATATTCCGAACACCTGCAAGTGGTTGATTCTGAATTCAAATAAACCTACTGATCTAATAATTTCTCACAATGGCCTTGAATGCAACTTGAATGCAGCTAACAAATCTGTACCAAAATGGAACTTAAATCTAAGCTCCTAAGAAGCATAATTAACGATAAAGCTTCTGGGATTTGCAATGAAAGTGTAAGATTGACCAGAAAGTTTATTTCCTGTAAAGAGGTAACATCGCAACGTACAGTGAATCGGAGAATTTCTGCATAAAATATCAGCTCACATAAGCTCACTCTAGCTTAAAATGTTTTAAAGAGAAATCTATAAATTGGCTGAGCGGCTTTAAAGCTAAAGAAAATTTTTCGCAAGACACATAGCAGTTTTATTAGTGTTGATACAGCCAGAGTCACTCATTTTATTTTGGGTTGTAAACTTGATGCAGTTTTCAACGTTGTTGGAAAAGTCGTTGTCAAAATACTGAAGTTGTAAGTCCGCATGGTGAGCCAGAACCAAGTGCCAGCCATCTTTCTCAGCCCCATCCAAACTTCCGGACGCGAAACTGTGAGCAAATAAACAAGGGAATTCCTGACCTGAGTGAATGACATGTTCAAATAAAAAAAATCCCAAATTTTTTATATTTAAAATTCGAGTGAAATTCCACATTTTGCGGCTATGTGACTTTTTTATTAGAGAAACAGTAAAAATCGAACAGCAGACAAAAAACTTATTGTAAACTCTATAATTATCTACTCCTTTGTATGTGGAAACTCTCATTTGAATACTTTCGTATGCACTTTGGCCACTGATTTGATAATTAGTATGGCAACTATACTTTATCATTTACACTTTAATGCCATCTCACTCAATACAGAAGCTGCTTAACCAAGCGCTCATATAGTGCTCCTGCACTGAAATCATAACAGAACAGAACCGTAAATAAGTATATAAAGTATAACTCAGTACTCACTGCAGTGAGTGAAAGAGAGCGCATTTTCTCGTCGACGAAAACGTGAAGTTACACAGACGGACGGACGGACGGACATGACGAGCACAATAGCGCCTTTTTGAATTGTTAAAAAAATTTTTTGTGAATCCGTGGAAGTATTTCCGCAGTAAAGCACCCTAATTTCGGAAAATTCTGTGACAGTTCTATTCCATTTCGTTGATGTTATAAACTCTAATTCATCAAAAATCCCGTCTACTTAACACAATGCGTTGCGTATACATGTATATTACATCGATCTTTTCCTACAGATAAAATTGTTTTACCATGCTTCATTATTTCCAACTGGAAAAATGTATTACAACGTTTCAATTCCCCTTCGAAGTCTTTAACCGAGTTTCATATTCAATAATCTTGGTTCTCAGGCCAATCTCTTCGCAGCGCCGCTTTCAGCACCGTCATTATTATGAACACTTCATATTACAAAGTTTGCCTGGAGATCAACTAAAATAAAAATAATTTCATTGCGTGATTTTTCCGTTCTGAGTTTCTCAACTAAATGTAATTTTTGTTAACGCCCAGCCTCAATTTTGAGATAATTTGCAGTGATGAAGAACTATAGTAACGCCTGCATGTACCAGCTTGTTGCTTCATAATTACCTGTAGTAAACGGGTTCAGTGCAAGCAGCCGTGATATTATTGTATTTATTGTTCCTATTAAAGCTTATGAAAACAGCCGGCAAATGAAACATGGCCTTAAAAGATAAATTTAATGGCTTTTGCGGTTCGCTAAAAATTTATTCATCGTTTAAATTCTACTCCTGCATTTGTTTTGTTTGAATATAACTCCGCAATTTTTTAACTTTTGCAGCCAGGCCTACCGGCCTAGCCAATTCTGCCGTAGTAATTGAATCCCAATAATAGAATACGTAATAATCAACGATCGACAATGTCTCGTAGGAACAATATTACTTCAATAATTCAATGTAAATTAATGGCTGTTAATTCAGGCCGTTCAAGCTCGCGACGCCACTGGAGAGCGAGCTGAGCAGCGAGTTGAATGACGCAAATGAAGTTCTAATTGCTTTAATTTTTTTAACAATTTTTGTAAGCCAGAAGCGTCACTCATGAAGGCTCCTCAGTGTACATTTTTAAAATTTAAAGTATTCTTGTAGAAGAAAACTACATTCTGAATGAAATTGTAGCTGCAGCGCAAACAGCACTATATACTTTAAAGCTGGATAAGTAGAGGCGACAAATTTATCTCTTATGCGTGATTTGTTCACTGCACTGAGTGAAATGCTGAATATTCCATGTTCACGGAGTGAAATACGTAGAATAATGTATAATTTCAATTTTAAATTTGGGGAAATGCGCACTTCATTATTCTACATCTATATTTTTTCGAGGTAGGTCGCTGTTCATTAATTTCATTTATTTTCACGTAAAATTGCTTAAATTTGTGTAATTATTACTTATTCGCCATTTATGTTTATTGTATATTTCGTGTGTGAGTGTTTGATTTTTGTTTTCTGACTAAGGTGTCATTCCGATTCAATAAATAACAATTTTTTCATACATAATTTTTATTTCTTGCATAGTCAATCGTCAAACATTTTTTCCAATTAATAACTTCCCGAATTAACTATTGAACTCTCAACATTTATGTAATTCTCGGATTCGTGTTGGCAAAACTATTCCTATTTAAAGTTTTCTAACTTATTCTTACATGAGAAAAGATCAATTTCAGCTCAGCGAAAGTAAAGGTCTAAAATTTCAACACATTAAAGCTTTAATAGGCATTCTAACAAAAAATCAACGATATTCCATATTAATCAAAACCATTATCGGCCGAAATAATGAAGATATTTCAAGATATACAATCCTGATGAAGATCGCAGCCATTTAAAACGTGCGTGTATAAACAATCCGTCCTCACAACTAGTCGCTATCGCAAACAACATTGCATGTCTCAACAACACTAGGAGGCCAGAAGAGCGTAAGTTTATTTCCGTATTATGGCTGCAATTCTAGTGTAAAACGGAGTCTTTTCACACCCGACCCGTATTTTACGAGGTTCTTCACAGCCTCGAATATTGCAGATACCACCTCTCTTATATGCGCGTTCAGGTATTGGGGGTTTCCAGCTCAGCTTGAAGCTTCCGGTTTGCTGCTAATTCAAATAATGACTTAATTTAAGATCAAGAGGTTAAATGCTTACATTGAAATGTAATACTTCCAATAAATTCGATGTCGTCTTTCTTATAGTAAAACTTTGCCAGTGAATGAAGTTTAAGTGTGCAATAAAATTTGATAGGCCAACTCATTTCAAATTCCATTCAGAGTCAACGAGCATTTCTGAAAAAATAGTAGGTATACATATCGTCAATTTCCGAGCGCGTACTAAAGCAAGCAAAAGTGTTGTTCTTTGAATTATATATTGAAATTCCCTATCGAACAATGACAACGATATTTGTTTTCAATATCGAAATATAATGTTCAATTCATTTTGGGAGAACAACTATGGTCGATAAAATATCGTTTCAAATATTTCTAACATTAACAAATGGATCATTTTGATTTCAAATAACTCTACTGACCTCATCTTAAAAATTACAAATTTGTCGCAATGGCCCCGAATTCCTTTAAAACAGGAGTTGGGGGTATCTGAATGCAACCAATATTGTTCTTAAAACAAAAACTAAATCTAAATCGAACTTCGTAAGCAACATAATTAGCAATGAAGTAATGCATGTTCTAGCTTCAGGGATTTACAATGAAGGTTCAGGAGTGACAAGAGAGTTAATTACGTATAAATCAGGTAATATTTCAACGTATAAAAAATCGGTGAATTTCTGCAAAGAATATAAGCACACGAAAGCTCACTCTGGTTTAAAATGCTTCTATTTAAGAGAAAGCTGTAGATTAGCCGAACGACTGAGGTGCTAAATAAAGTTCTTTGCAAGACACAGCGCAGTTATATTAGTGTTGATGAAGCCAGAGTCACTCATTTTATTTTGGGTTGTAAACTTGATGCAGTTTCACCGTTGTTGGTGAAGAAGTCGTTGACAAAATTACTGAAGTTGTAAGTCCGCATCGTGAGCCAGAACCAAGTGTCCGACATCTTCCTCAGCCCATTTCAAATTTCCGGACGCGGAACTGCAGCAAGCAGAAAATTCTAGAAGCTATTTGAGTGAATAAGATGAGCGGAAAAAATTCAATTTCTTAATTAAGTATATCAGATTCAAATGAATTTCTAACATTTGAGGCCATTTAGTTTATTAAGCAAGTAAAAATTTTTGTCGAGCGCCCCTAGTTCAAAATTTTTTTCGAACTGGTTCAAGCATTTAGGAGAAGAATTACTTATTGTAAATTCGGTAATTCTTCACTAGTTTGATGCTGCATAGTCGGATTCATCTATTTGGGTAACCACTATGGCCATTGATTCAATAATTAGAATGAAAATTATGATTTATTATCTACAGTTTAATGACATCTTACTCGTTATAGGAGCTGTTGAACCATGTGCTCATGAAGTTCCCCGTTCTATTACAGTAAATAAATAAATAAGAAATCAAGCAAATACATACGAAAACACGTAAAAAAGGAAATACATTAATATATTAAAAAATATAATATTGCCTTCGTGAGAGTGAATCAGGCGCCAGGCTCACCAAAAGTGCTCATATATGTAAGCGATCAGACCGGCCAGCTGCGAGTCGTGCTCCATGGAGAACAAGTCACTGCCGAGCTCCAGACAAAAGTTGCGCGCTTCTGCAAAATTTCGTTCTTTGACATCCATGCGCAGGCAGCCGATGGGGGTGGATGTGCAGCCAGGCATGGCGAAGCAACTGGTGTACTGCGCGATAGGATACGCTGCACCGAAGAAAAGTGAACTATTATAAAAATTTTTTATTCCAATTGTACTAGGTGCTTACTATCCTTACTGTTGATATTTATATAGACAAATACTTCAAACTATCGTCACTCATGAAAAGATCCGGTCAAATGACACGAGTTTAGATCTATGAACAAGGCACGAAAAGGAAAAGAATCGGCGACAGGCCACATCAGGCCTACACTTCAGCGCCGACATCACTATGTTACGTTATGTTAATTAAACGCTTACGTATCCTATAAGAAAACAAAACAATTGTTCAATGCCCAAATTGATGGTGACTGACAGGCTGCTCCACTTATTGGTAACAATTACTTGACATGACAATGTTGCAAATTCGAGAAGATTGTACATTTGAAGTTAAATTTAATCAATGTGAAAGGTATTATCAAATCTACTTCAATCCTATCATACTCTGGTCATTCTTGCATATAGGATCTTTATGATCGTCGCAAGAGCTGCTGACAACGGGAGGGTTGTAAGGCGACTGGCAGCTATGCTTCTGGCTAACATCGAACAAATTATGTCGATGTAAATTTTCGTTATTATGGGCCACTACGACCGTTTTACTGAATCAATTATGTAACTTGTGGTATCATTCAATCGTCAAATTTGTGACGGTGAATCTGCCTTGCTGAATTCAGACGATTTTTCATTCGTGATAATATGCACCCTGCGCATCTATCAAGATTACCGAAAATTTCGGTAATTTAATTGGTTGATCTTCAGAGGAGCTCTAAGGTGCACGGCCAATCAATATGTATCTTCAAAGGTGTCTTTTAGAGCCATCCGTCTCATTGGCAATGATCGATTGAATCGTTTAGATTGATGAGCTCATTTCCAAACAGACCTCATTCATTTAAGTCGATGATGATGTACTGGCAGGGTGGCCCAGTGGTTATACAGTTCAGAGTACCAAGATTGGCGCAGAGAGGCGCGGGTTCGATCCCAGCTCTGGGCGCCAGTTTCTAGTCAGAATCGGCAAGGAGGCCGGGCGGTTAAGCACAGCAGAATTGTAGCAGTGAGTTGTGAGTTCGAGACCGCAACAAGCTGTGGATGTTCTGCGATGTTAAGAATCGGTGACAGGCCTATAATAAACGCTGAAACCGCTATTACAGTATATACGCACGGCTCCATCAGTAACGGATTTCATCAAAGGTTCAACTTGATTTAAAAAGAACCACAAGCTAATGTTTTCTTCGACCCATCTGATGCTCCATTGAGCCTTTGCACTTCTGGCAAGATATTGAAGCCTGTTTCGAGAATTCTGTGTCTGATCAAACGTATCATCTATCATTAAGCTCTGGTAAGCGGCATTGCATATTAGGACGATTACAGAAATAGCTTAGGATTTAAAAATTTTTACCTTTTAAACTTTTACAATTTGTAAAATTTTACAAGATGTAATGTAAATGTAATTTTACATTCTATAAAATTCTCGAATCGAATATGTACGGCCTGTATAGCCATGCCCCAAGTGATGTTTGCCAACAAGAATTTACCAAGAATCCAAGAGCAAAGAGAACAGCCAAAATATTCAATTTTTTTTTTTGCAAGAGAAAACGTTTCGGAGTCAAGCTACATCGTCAGTTCAGGGACCTATAACTTAAGTAAAATGTTATTTTATTTTTTTATTTACTAATTGTCCATAATTTTTTGGGGGGTTTTGAACTGAAACGTTTTCTCTCATAAAAAATTGTGAATTTTTTGTCTGTTTTCTTTGCTTTTAAATTCTTAAAATTTTATTTAGAGCAGACGTCGGTAATCTTTTTCACCCGCCAACCTTTTAATGAGATATTTGTAATTAATTTTGTCGACCTACTTTTGTATCAAATGTCTGTTTTGTATCAAAAGTCAGGACATATTTGATTGATTCATATTCTTCTCTTTGATAAAACTTTCTGATCGCCGTGAATTTATCAACATCTTCGTTCTGCCCTCAAACCCCATTTGTCACCCTCCTAATGTATGGGGTGGGTGTTCAATCGAGGGCTTCTGAAACTATTTGTGGGCCACGACTTCACCTCCAAGCTAATAAGATAGTAACAGTAATAAGGATGTCAGCGTTGAATGGACCAAATCTGGCCTTTCGCCAATTCTTCACATCGCAAAATTCTTACAGCTTGCTGGTGTTTCGACCCCACAACTCAATGCTCCAATCCTGGTACTCTAAGCTGTAACCACTGGGCCACCCTCTTTATTTGATCTTAATGATTCATAAGAACTGAATATTGTACTAATTTCTCTTAAATTTTTCCAAAACGCTTTTTGAGTTTGAGTGCGCTGTCGGGTCGGACCTGCAGCTTATAGTTCGGTTAATTGTCGATTTGGCCTTTGTACCATCAGCTCAATGGTGGCATTTGTATGGAGCGTTTTCTCGCGGAGAAGCTCAAGCGGCTATAGTTAAGTTATTTTTGATTAAGTAGATGGTCAGGGCTATTAATATGTCCTAATTATATAAAAGTGCAAGCGTTGATTTATTCTTTGCGCATGCGCATGGTGGCAGGACGTGTTTGAAGCAGCTCCGCAAAATTCCCGAGTTTTTAAGAATCCAAAAGAAATTTTACAACAGGTTACGTGCCGAAATTATTCCCAAAGTTATAAAGTTCTGAAATATGCATTGTAAAGACCAGCCGTTGCGAGAATTGTGAGATACGGCCCTCCAAATATACCGACTGCCCGCATTGTCAACCTTCGGGTCCAAAATGGCGGCTTTCGTCACCATTCTACTGAAATAAACCAAATATTCTAACCAAGTCTTCTGATACGCCTTATTTTCGCTTTGCAGCATTGATCAGTTCGCGATTTGGCGCATTCGCCTCCTGTTACTACTTGCGCAAAACATTGAGAAGAATCCAGCCCCACCTAGATATCCTTGTGATGAGTGTATAGTGGATCTGTTGCGTGCAGAGATCGTGGGATTGCGTGTGGCAACTGTGAGGTGTGATATCACACCCGCTGCATCCGCATGAGTGACACTGTATACTTCGCATACACCATGCAGACCCCATGGAGGTGCTTCTCCAGTGGAGTACCAAACTTCTCCACGTCCATGTTCTCTCCAGTGCCTGCAGAATCGCTGCTCAACTCCATCGGTAGTGGGACGCACACCCCGCCCTTTACATCCCATCATTCACTGGAGGGAATCCCGAGGTCATCATCCACGTCTGAGCACACCAACGCACCTGCCTACCACTCCCACCTCCCCCCACCCTAACTCCACATCACACCTCTCACATTACCACATCGAACCCAATGGTCGTGCACCACACAAATCTACACCTGTGCGCCTCGTGAACTCGCCCAATTTCACCTCGTCAGCCTCCTCGGCTGGGGCACGGGATGCTTCCAACATTCCTAAGCCTATCCATTACTCATATTTTCTCAGAACACTTGTTTTCAAATTTCCGAGCCTAAGGCAGAAGAAAGCTGAATTTCAAACCTCACTTAACGCCGCGGGGCCTGACATCGTGGTCGGTACAGAAACTTGGCTCAATCCCGAGAATTGGAGCTCAGAATTCTTACAGCCTACAACGCATGCAGAAAAAACCGTCAAGGCGGCTACGGCCGTGCCCTGGTTGCTGTGCGTTCCGGCCTCATCTCCCATGAGATCTGCCACAACTCGCCCGCTGAAGCTGCACTTGTGCAGGTCCAGACCAAAAGAAAAACGAACCACTCATCTTATGATCCTTATACAGATCCCCGCAGATACTTGTGGCCAGCAAAGGCTTCAGGACCAGATGACATCCCGTGCCGGCTGCTGAGGAGTTGGCCCCCGCTTTGACTCTCCTGTTTGTGAAATCCTTGGACACTGGCCAGGTCGTCGGCATCTGGAAACACGCCTTGGTCCAGCCTATCTTCAAGAAGGGAGACAGGAACCAGGCCGCCAAAAACCGCCCCATCTCTCTCACTTGCATCTGCTGTAAGCTGCTGTAGCACGTTGTGGGATTTTCGATCACGGCCCACCTGGAGCAATGCAAGATCCTTACCGACTCCCAGCATGGCTTCCACAGGAACCGGTCATATCACTAAACTGACCCTGACAGTTGAAGATATTGCTGCCAAGATGGAACAGGCTGACCAGACGGATACTGTATAACTTGAATTTTCCAAAGCGTTCGACAGAGTACCCTACCAGCGACTGCTATCGAAGCTGGACTTCTATGACCCGTGGGAGGGCCAAGCAGTGGGTCACAGGTTTCCTGTCTGGACGAACGCAGCAGGTGATCGTGGAGGGGAAAACGTCCAGTATGAGCCCAGTGCTTTCCGGCGTCCCACAAGGCGATGCTCAGACCGACCATATTTCTTATATACATCAATGACCTCGGAGAAGGAATCAATGCCAGAGTCAGACTTTTTACTGATGACACGCTCATGCATTCTCGCATAAAATCACGGCTTGACGCGTAACGACTACAAGATGACATAAACAAGTTGGAATTGTGGGAACAAAAGTGCAGATGGCCTTCAACGGTGACAAATGCCACCTGCTGTCAGTCACCATTAAGAAGAATAGAGTCTCCACTACCTACTCGTTCAATAGACAGGCGTTGGAACAAGTCACCAGTACCAAGTACCTTGGCGTTGAAATATCAGAAACTCTGCACTGAGTGAAACACAACGAGGCGACTGCAGCCAGAGCCATCCGGTCCTACGCGTTCACCTGTCGAAATCTTAAGGGATGCCCAACACAAGTTCAAGTTCATTGCTACAAAGGCCTCGTACGACCGGTGTTAGACTATGCATCACCGGCCTGGGATCCGCATCAGCAGCCCCTGAAAACTTCCGTTGAGATAGTACAACGCAGAGCGGCCCGCAAAATTCTGGAAGACTTTAGCCCCCACATCCAGTGTCATTGAGATGGTAGCCAGACTAAAACTGGAAAAGCTCTATTGAGGAGAACGGCTGACAAAGCATGCATGCTGTACAAAATGCTGCTTAGCCAAGTCGATGTCCAACCTCCTTCAGGATTTTGCCTACCAGTCACGCGTACAACAAGGGGCACCAGCAGAAGCTGCAGGTCCCGCGGAGCAGAACCGACGTCCACCTACACTCCTTCGGCCATCAGAATATGGAACTTTCTGAGTACAGACGTCGTGGTAGCAACATCGCTACCTGCCTTCCAGTCGGCTATTCAAGGCTGAAGGCGGACTATAACTGAAATCTTTTATCGCCTTTTATTAATAAGACGTTCTCCAATGACGTTAGACGTTCTCCAATGTGCTCATGTGCGTGCGCGCAACCGTTGGTGTTTTTTCTTCAGGGTGGATAGCTAGAGGTCAGCATAGCCCAAGTCCACAGTGCGATTCGTATACCTTCCCGAGCGTAACTCAGCCGGGCATCTTCACGGCTTTTGACGCAAAGCGCCCACCACAACAGCGCCGTTCAGTCACAGGCCGGAGCACAACTGGCCGGGGCGCAACAGGCCCTACCGCAACAGCTACTCCTAACGTAACGTAACCTAACCTACGCCGCCTGTTGCGGTAGGGCCTGTTGCGCTCCGGCCAGTTGTGCTCCGGTGCTGTGAAGCAGTGGCTGTGTTGTGCAAAGCAGATTTACTGTTAGCCGGAGTTACCCACAGCTCATTGATCTAAGGTTATGTGTAGATATTGCATGCTGGTGGTAGGCGTTGAGCCCAGGGCCTTTTTACGAGTCTATTTTGTTACCCACGGTTGCGCTCCCCAACCAAAAAAAGAAGAAGAATTATTTGGACCGGATCGGTCTAAGTCCGCATTGTGGTTTGCATCGCTCTTCGAAGCGTTTCTTGTAAATGCATTCCATCATTTCCATGAACAATATGTAGGCTATAACCTTTATAAAAATGTTCATGTCTTGATGAAATAGTACTTTATTGTAAACATTTGTGAAATAATGAAGTTTTAAAAATTTTCTGCCGTGCTCTGTTTCTTTTTCTAATAGCTGTGCTGTCCAGTGTTGCCAGATGGGCCTTTTTCAGGCCAAATTTCGCAGATGTGGCCTTTTTTAAAGGTATTGGCCTGACAAAAATTAATTTGGCCTTTTTATCCGTTTTGGGCATTTTTTATGAAAAGTGTAATTCCCGTTTTTTTTTCTGATAATTTGGTCCTTCAATTTTATCCAAGACGAGTACACCTAAATTTAGTTTTGCCCAAGACGAATAAACTCTAATTATGACACGTAACTGTGTCAACACTTCGGTTTACAGGTTTAGGTGGCAACACTGGCGAGTGCCGCTCAATTCGGGCAACATTTTGGTTGAACCATGGGACTATATCCAGTTGCCGAGTGGTATAAATAACCACGGATGGCAGAGCTGAGAGCGCGTATAATCGAGTATTTGCAGATATGAGTTTACATTTATTTTCATTTCCGCGTATAAATATTCTACCATCAATACCACAGAACTTCGCCACATCATTAATGTCGCCGGCCACTTCACTATGTATTTTCTTAGCAAACTGAGCCAAAACTTTCTAACGCGATCGAAAAGCTTCAAAGATGTAAGGTGGCAATCGAATCCTAAATATCATAGTTCTGGACCTGTATTATACGGTTTTATTTACGGTCAGCAAGTAACGTGCAGGCTGGAACCTGGCGGCTTATGTAGCATTGGCGGTAATTCAGCTCGTACACTTGGTGAAATTGGTGTAGTTTTTTTGCTTTCTCAAAGCGTTGAGAGTAAATGCATGCCCTGCGAATGGTTAGAACTACCTTTAATTTAAGAATTTCTTATTAATTTCAAATGAGGCCTTTTGTGGCCTTTTTTGTGAGCTAAATTGGCCTTTTTCACTCGGCTCCATCTGGCAACCCTGGTGCTGTCACTGCTGCGCCCGCTACGGCGCTTTTACCTACTACTTTCACGTCTTACTCTTAGGTTAGGCAAACGCAGTTGCAGTTGGGGCCTGGGGCTGCATGTAAATGATGTACCTAGGTAATTGTACGTGTCTCTGAAGCTCTTTCATAAAACCAACCAGAAGAAGGAAATGAGTAAACGCAATTCAAAGTGAAAATGGAGGTCAGAGGAAATGATATTGCTGTTGATTGAGCAAGATTGATGACTCACGCCACTTAACTGCATCAATGCATGTTGAACAATATTGTTGTGGTGGGTGGTGAAGTAAGTTGAGTAACTATACTCTGAAGAGGCAAACATTGTCAAATCATTATTTTTACTACCTACTACAAGTCCTACAACTTGATAACTTCAAAGTCTTCATTCTTATTGTTTCTTCCGTTAGGCCTACTTACCTATTTACTATTGAGTATGTATTGAATTATTTGAATACAGTGAAGTGAAAGCTCAAGACCCAATCCAAAGTGGGTTCTTTGTTCTTGCAAATGAACTCACGGAGACTCCTTGAGTTCATCAAAATGATCAAACCGCATAGGCATATTAAAAATGAACTGATTCTAAAAAAGCTCTGGTTTGCCACTATGTCAAACGCAAACTGTCCCAAATGCAAAAAATGCTCCAAAATCTCTTATTAGCCTAGTTATTACCCTGTGCCTGTTTGATGGTTGGCCTATGTTTAGTTGTTTACCAAAACTTGTGTTTTTCTTGAAAATTTGGAACAACTTCCTGCATACCTATCTGACAATCTGAGTTTGAGTCACTTTGACCAAAAGGCAGAACTGAGAAGAAGCATTCATTCCTACAAATAAATGATTACATGATATTTAAATGATGAATGATAAATAATTATAGGGTAAACGCGGTATATTCCGACACATTAAGGACGCATAGCCGCATAGGCCATTGAGAAATGGAAAACTATAAAAAAATAACCGTATGGGTTACTCAAGTTCTGTTTGCTTCACGTGACTCTCAAAACACCATACTACGCACCGCGGCACCAGCAACAATGAAACGTCACAAAATGTTGCCATATTTATTTAAAAGCCTTTAGAATGCAAACCTACCAAATCCCTATATTCTGACAGGACACTGTGTCAGTGTTACTATATTTGGCACGTGGTGAGACGTATTCCGACCGTGCTTCAAATTGTACTACAGTACTAATACGTTATTCCAACATCCATGTGTTCAAAATTCGAATTTCGATCGCTGTGTGAGACTGTGAGGCTGTGCGGCGTGCGGCCCAGTGTGGAAATCCAGAGGGGTAATATATTAACTGGTAAACATAGCAAATCAGAAAGCAGGACCCAAAAATCTGGAACGTCCAGGTCCAGCACACTTCCACTTTCAGCCCATTGGCCATCATCATCACTGATGAGTCTCTGCAAGATGCCACAGCTGTTTCATTGAAAAAAGCAGTGCTTGCATCATCACAGTAGGCTAACAAGAATCCAATCAACGCTTGAATGCCAGGCTGTAGAGTAGGGCCTTTTAGCTCGAGATATCGGCGTCTTTTCAAGCTCTCCATCAGCCACATCGACCTTAAATTGGCGTCCATGGCCGATCATAAACTATGGCTCAGGCAGCCATGACCAACCATAAACTATAGATTGCATGATCAGCCCTGCTGTCACCGCGCCCATCTTCAGCTTGTTTGATTGCTTGTATCTGTCACCCGATCACAATGTGCATACGTCTGGCAAGCCCAATGCTACTGCAGAAAAAAACTTGTCACGCCCATCTTCAGCTTGTTTGATTGCTTGTATCTGTCACCCGATCACAATGTTCTACATCGCGTAGTTCAGGTGGCTATGAGCTCGTATGCTTGGGTGCTCAAATGTAGCTCTCACCACCATCGGAACTACGCGCTACAACACATAGTTACGATCGTAGCGTGTAGATCAATACGGCGCATCGGCCATATCGATCGTAAATCGTGAATTATGGAGAAGCATAATTGGCGACCGGCGTCCAGTGGTGTCCAGTTTCATCCTCCTCGGCGTCTTTGGTGCATGAAATCGGCGTCCTCGACCTATGTTGTGCCATGCTCTACAGTCTGGCTTGAATGCGTCCAATGTAACAGTTACAACACAAGAATCCAATCAACGCTTGAACGCATCCAACGTACTGTCACAGGGATCCAATCATTGCTAGAACGTGTGCAATGTCACAGCCACTGGAATCCAATCAGTGATAGAAAGCTAGAAGGGACCGCTTCAAATGCACACAATGTTAACGCACTGATGCTAACTTAATGCTTAATGCTACAATTCTTATTTCAAGAGCGTAATACAATAGTGTAGTTATGTCATTATTGATGGAAATCGCAAAGAATAACATCTTCACTATGTACACTCACTCACAAATACATGAAAAACTGCCTATGATTCAATCCACAAATACAAAACTGACCACCGATGCAAGCAGCTGAGACATACAATCTCCTTTCGTTGCAATCAATCAGCCAAACAAAAAACGTAAACAAAGAAGGTACTAGCAGGGATACCAACCGCACCAGCAACCAATGTGAAACCGACATCAATATAGTCATGTGACAAAATGAAAGATACAAATTCTTCTATATTAAAAATTTATCAGTAACTGACATTCAACAGAAATCAGAATGGTTAATTAATCTTCGTAAATATTATACATGCATGCAGAATCAATCGTGTGCAACAGTGGCGGGAATGTAATGATGGTTAGTGTAGTGGTTAGTTCTCATTAAGCAATCGGTGGGTAAGGTAACTACAGAACATTACTGCAGATAAAGCTCCCAAACCTTGAGACGATAATTGAGTGAAAACTTTACTTGATATATTGTGAGCCTTCTAAAGTACCTATTAATAATGAAGAAATCACAAGTTTCACAGAATCTAAATGTTTGAATGCTAAATTTTTGACTTTCGAGTACTCTATTGACTATTGAGTCTATTCTAGTCAGTCAACTGTGAAGTGTCATGTTGTTTGTTATGCATTACCTTTTCTTCGAGAAGTTTCTCCAACTGCCGATGAGTTTCTCCTCAATTTGAAAGCTGAGGTAATGAATAGGTGTCATAAACTATTTTTTTATATTTAATTTGAAACTATTATGTTGAGTAAATAGTATTTCCTTCTGTAGATCCATCCCTCTTGCTCATCTGTGAGTGATGCGCACAATTAACGATCTTGCATGGGACCTTCTCTGTGTTGCCTGACTTGACGTTCATACGATCCTAGCTACCCCAACCGAAGCTGATTTCTGACGGCCTGCAAACCTGTTTCTAGTTGCCTGGAACGTTTTTTTTAAGGCAGAACGCTTTTTTTTTATGTGAACCACAAATTTTAGAATTCCAGCCTGCTGTGCGCTGTATTGGAATACGACACGGCTTTGAATTAGAACACTCTTGAATATTGAGCACTACTTAATTAGGCTTTTAATTAACAGTTATTAAGCTTTTAATTAGGAAAATTTTAATTTTTGCACACAGCTTGGAACGAGCTGTGTGTGTCCAATTCAAGTTGTGTCGGAATTAGTTTTTATGTGTCTAAATCTGTTTCTCAACTTAATCATTTATTAATTTATTTACCACTTGAAATCAGCAAATACAAGTATACTTAACACGTTCCCCGCGCATTGGGCCATATGTGTACCAACAGTGATATTCCACTGCTGCGTATTGGGACACCAGTGTACCAAACGCAGTATTTTATGCCGTTTTGATAAAACACATGTAACTCGAAATTTTGCACGTAAACTTTTTCTTTTATAATATTATTGTTCACTCAAAAAGTGGATTATTAAGTAGAACAAATCAATGGACCAAAATTTTATTCGTAAATCTCCTTGAACAAACGATAAGTAACTGTAAAATTTCTAACTAATAATTCCCTTCTAATCCCTTCTGTTCCCTTCTATTCCCTTCTGTTCCCTTCTATTCCCTTCTGTTCCCTTCTAATCCCTTCTATTCCCTTCTGTTCCCTTCTATTCCCTTATATTTCCTTCTATTCCCTTCTATTCCCTTATATTTCCTTCTATTCCCTTATATTTCCTTCTATTCCCTTATATTTCCTTCTGTTCCCTTCTATTCCCTTCTGTTCCTATCTGTTCCCTTTTGTTCCCTTCTATTCCCCTATATTTCCTTCGATTCTATTATGGTACATATAAGGCTCAATAAATACTTGGTACACCGGTGGTACAATACGCAAGAACAACATGTGGTTATTATTTGCTTGCGTAATGTACCACATGCGTCCCAACATTTTTATTGCAGCTATGCAAAGCTATGATGCCATAGAGCTGCACACACCTCCTCTTGTCCCGGCCAATGGCGTCTAACTGAAGCAGCAACCACTGAAAGCCTTCCGCAATAAGGGAATACTGGGGAAATCTGGATACGCGGGGAACGTGTTAAAGGATTCCTAATATATTCACAGACGTATTTAAAAGTCTCAAACCATAGTATTCTTTCTACAATCTACACAAACAGTTTATCACTATTTGGTAGAGCAAGGTCAACTGTCAACTTTGACACATTTTTCGATGATCTCATTGGGTGGCATGCACCGTCTCTCTTTGGATCTGAACATTTTCCCACTAGATGGCCCAAACCTAGTGTTTTGGCAGTAGTTTGACACACAAATGTATGATGTCACTATTTCAACCATCAACGAACGCATGGAACTAAAACAAAGCTTAATAGGTGTAAAGGAAAAACTAGAGAGGTGTCGGAATTACCCATGATGTTGGAATATACCGCGTTTACCCTAATTATAAATACTAAAGATGATATTAAATTGTAATAATAATAATAATAAATTAATAATAATACATGTACCATCAAACGGAGTAATAAGGGACGGTTTTGAGCATTTTTTGTTACCTAATAACTTCTCACCATGATACATTTTCTAAACAAGTTTAGGCTCATTGTGTAGGCTATCAAATGGCATATTAAAAAAATTCTAAATGCTATTCATAAGGTTAAGGATAAGGTGCCACTGCCAGGCACAAAATAAAACCATCCTAAATTACCGTCCCAAACGGGGTAATCTCAGACACCTTAAATAAAACTGTATTTTAAAACTTTTGAAGCCTGCAGAGTGTAGGTAATCATCCATTACTAACAGTACTTTGAAGTCCTCTTGCATTGTAGATGATGTAGAATTGTAGATGTAGAATAAATGACATTTTCTGTGTTTCTTTACTTATTTACCGTCTATTGATATGATATTGATAACACATTATTTATTCATTACTGTATTATTTATGTGATATTACACTGTATCCATGAACATGCCATTGAGCATTTACAACAACCTTGTCCACTGCAAGCTTCATATCAGCAGCCATGTAGCACTTCTTCTGTATATATCTGTAAGCTTACAGGACGGTGTGTAATTTTACACCATTTTAATTGGGTTTAGTGAATTCACTATGAAAAAGATTGTAAAAAATACCTGAAAAAGAATGGAATGTTTTAGAAACAACCATCATATGTTTTGGAGATATAAATCATACTTTAGGTTAATTACTTTTCATTCTAGTATGATACCCAGTGCACAATTCTATATATGACATTCTGTGTACAATTCTATATATGACATTCTGTGTACAATTCTATATATGACATTCTGTGCACAATTTTGTGATGACTGACAATGCATTAATTTTTTATTAGTGAAATTTTTTGCTGAACAAGGTAAATGTAATCCAAATTCTTTGTTGTTAAATAATTTTTTCAATAACTGAAGCCTTTGCTAACTGAGGTTAAACTGTAAATGCATTTTTAGGGGTGTCCCTTATTTAGCTTATTACCTTGGGGCTTGGGGTATTCAGCACGGAAACTCCGTGAGTTCATTTGCAAGACCCTTGTTACCCCATCGCTTGGAAATGGCTGCCATTTTTTTTAATGAGATAGGCAAATTCCCTCAATCGCGTTTTCAAGCCAACACCTGTGTGCAACTTTTATGTTAGTAACATTTTTTAATACGGCAAATATTTTTTTTTGCTCCAGACCTTAGTAGAGGTACTTTTCCAAAAATAGCACTTTTCACACTTATTTCAGTATTTTTAGAGATAATAAATGTATGATTTCTTAACTAGCTTTATACATAACAGATAATAAAAATGTTGAAGTTTACACCACTATTTTTAGTTTTGCAATATTTTTATTAGTTTGGCTGCTACAACATTTTTACAAAATGTGGGATGCATGCCCGATTTACCCCTGCCCATCCCTTATTACCCCGTTTGACAGTACTAGTAGTACTGTATCACCAAACGCCATTGCTGCAATGGCATTCAATTGAACTTGACAAGTTGCATCAGGGGGGTAGGTGCAAGTAAACAATTTCATGTAACAATGTCTTTCTAATGGTAAAATCATCCTGGTCAGTCAATTATATGCAATAAACTCCTAAACTTTTCAATATGAATAAAAACGGGAATGAATCACATCACAAATGATCACTGAAAGTGAAACACTAACACTACCACATGGCTGAACATGAATTACTGTATTGCCATTACCAAACGCATGCAGCACAGACGTTGGCCTCAAAAATTGCTTTTTTTGTGGCTTCTAGAAATAACTCCACGACTAGTTGTAGAGCTCTGAAATTTGGAGACCATGCCCTATAAACTGTAATCCTGATTTCCTATCATCTTTCATTAACATCTCCTCCATGCAATATCAAAGTTTATTTTTTGCATAAAGTGGTACCATTTTTTAATCCCAGCCGAGCAAGTAGACAATACAAATTTCTCAAAAAGCAAGATGGTGACATCATAGTTTTAAGTTATTTTCCTTCCTTCCCAAACACATGTCAATCAAATTAAGCTACCATGAGAGGCAATTGGTTTTATTGCCTCCTGCATGCTGAAGCAAAAATTGCCTGTCCACCATTTGGTAGCTTTGTTGTGATTGGTGTGTGGTTTGTGCTCTTACTTAATTAAATACAAGATAAGTTATCCAGTAGGAATCTTGCAGCTCAAAAAAGGCCTGAAAAGCTCTAGTCACAGCTTCAACAGCCTACAGCTATAATTTATTTGTAAAATTTACTATATTGTTTTAATTTCAGATTTTCAGTTAACTAACATTCTTTGAGTCTTTCTTTATTTTATTAATAAATCTTACATTGATTTATTCTGTTGAGTGTTTAGACTAATTAATTTAGTAGTGTATTCTGTGAATTTTGAATGCTGGTGGAGCTGGTTTCCAAATCATTCTTGACAAATATGTAGTAAAGTTGCATGGCATCTTATTTGCTTTTGAATTCTTTGACAACTTTTAATTTAAGATAAATAATGATATAAACAAAGGTTTTTTTTATATTGTTAGGCCATAATATTGACTCTTTGTTTTGTGTTGATGCATAAACACTCATAGCCTGATATGGAAAAAATGCATAGCTTGTTGATGTGTATAATTTGAGGATTTTAGGTCTGGAACCTAATTATGTACTTAAATCTTGTTCAATAATTTGAAGGCATAGAAAATTATTTGTACTCTTGAGATAATTGTATATTTTACAGATTTTACATATATATTGTTCATGACGTTTGTAGCATCTTATATATATACATAATTTCTGTCACTTGATTCTCTAACTGGTGAGTATTACTTACTTCTGTGGTGTCAAATATAAAAAAGTTGAAAAATACAATATCCTGGCTATAATTCTGGATGTTTTTCAAATGTAGGTTATCATTCAAACTAATAAGCAGTTAAGAATAAATTTCCATGCAAATTATATATTTGGGTACTTGGCTTCTAATTTGGTTAATGTGTGCCAAGTTTTCTTAAATTTATTGCTGATGGTGTCATATGCTTTTCTATTATATTATATTTATTGTTTGTGCAGGCCTATAAAATGGGTGACAAGGTGGAAGATGAAGTCAACAAATATGGTAAATTATGATTTTTACATACAGTATTTATTGTATGATTGTGTCACAGTATTTATGTTCTAACTGCTACTCTTACATGGGTTATTTAGTGATTAATTCTTTAGCTTGTGCATCTGTTTAATATCATCTGTGCATCTGTTTAATAATCTGTTTAATATCAGGAGCTCTGATTTCTTGAACTAGTAAATTTGGAAAATTTTGTGTTTAGTGATAATTATTTATTATTTTCTTGAGCTACTGAATTTTACTTAGGGTTCAAGTTACTCATGTTGAAAATTGTGGATTCAACCTTGCCATTCATTCTTTGAATCCGCCATTCATTCATTCAAATCACGAAAGTTTGAATGACTTTTAACATTAATTATGTTCTATACTCTCTCATCAGTGATGGAAATTTTACAATTGCTGAAAATGAAAGATTTTAATTATGTAGGCTTCTTGTCTTGTAGGGAATTTTGTACACTTGTTGCCAGTTAATTTCACAAGGAATGTTATTTGATAGGTGTGTACCTAGTTCAGTTATGTATATATATAGTTAATCCCTTTAAAGAATGATTGTTTAGGGAAGTAAGTAATTTACGAGTGTAAATTTATGAAATTGACAACTTGCTTGAGAAGGGAGTTTTGACTAGTTAGTTCATGTCCATGAATTTTCACAGCATTTTAAAGATGTTGCTATGATGTTTATGCTTTTGTATGTATACCATATTTATAGCATGTTTATACACTGGTGGTTATTGGCCAGAGAATTAATCTATTTAAATTTTTAAGGTCAAATGATATTCTCCAGATGACATTAGTTAATCAAATAAAACAAAAAAAAAAAACTTTTAAAAACCACGTTTTCTTTACGGACAAAAAAGAAAAACATTTACTCTTACATACCATTACATTACATTTTACATAACTTAAATGTTATGTAAGAGTAAATGTTTTTCTTTTTTGTCCGTAAAGAAAACGTGGTTTTTAAAAGTTTTTTTTATTTGTTTTATTTCATTATTTTTAGCTTTTTAAAAACAAGAAAAATGTGGTTTTAAATATATTATTCTATATTTATTTATTTTATACTTTTTACTTAGCAATTTTAGCAATTCAAATCAATTTCCATGGTTGACAAGTGTGGATGTTCGAGAAAAAACTCAATTCCAAACCGTGAATTTTCAGTGTTTTTTACATTTTTTTTTCTAAAATTTTTTTTTTCAAAATTATAATTTCTGATGATCAAATCTTGAATTGTTAGGCAGCATAAGCATGCATGCCAAATTTCAAGTTTCTAGGATGTTCAGAAGAGCTCTAAATTAAGGTCTGAATTTTTGATGACAGACAGACAGACACGAAACGAAGCTAAGAAAAACGTGGTAAAATACAGGTTTAAGGAAGTAATTTTATTTTATTAACAATGTTTTGAATATAATGACATTCATTTTCAAGTTATTGGAAGCATTGAATACAGAAATTTTGGTGGAAATACATACATCATACATGTAAGTATGATACTTCGATATTAATAGCATTGAAGTTACAAGTTAATATCCCTTAAATAGTTCCTATTACTGTATTTCATTATTTGTGTTTTCCTCTGGAACTTCTCATAATTAATTTGAACATGAATTTGGTTTGCATTGATTTCTCACAACGATTTCCCATTGCAGGAACTGCCCATGAGTTTGACCCTGACTTCAAAGGGCCTGTGAAGTCACGATCCTGCACTGACATCCTGTGCCTGCTGCTCTTCGTGATGTTCCTTGTTGGCTGGGGCGTCGTGGCGGCATTTGGTGAGCTAAAGAGTAGCACTTTTAGATATATTGCATTTGACCGTTTGACTTGAAGGAGGCCTGTTTAATTTTTTTAATAAGCTAGGCATTAAATGCTATTCAATAATTTCCAGTAATTCAAACAAGGATAGATGTAATCAGAAGTGGCTAATGATCATATTCCTGTTTAGCCTTTTTTTATATTTTTCTTAATCGTTACATTTTTCATCTATTCTGTGACAAATGTGTAATTATTCTTTTGGCACTTGTCTTGCTTAATGTTGAATGATTTGCTAAGAGAAAAAGGTGTGTGCACTGCAAAAAGAAATGTGTTATTCCACTAGAATATGCCTGGCTGGATAACAGAAGTCAGGAATGCAATAATGTACCAGGTCACACAGAATGTCACACATCGAGCGATGAGCGTGAATGTTTTGGTGTGTGATCTGGTTAGCATTTGTGCGTGTCAAGTGCGGAGTGATGGTCTCTGCAAAGTTGCGTGAGAGGAAAAGTTGTGAGTTCAGGAATCAATTGCTCTGGGCTGATAATGGACGGAAGTGTGTCGTTCATTGTATTTATTTTTTAATTCTTTCTTTTACTGAATCTATAGAAGAGTTGTGTTTATTTGTGTTTGGTGTATTGTGTGAATGTATCCTTTTTGTCCGGTATGAAATACATTTTATCATTCTGTTATGAAGGGAATATATTTGTTCTTCTGTCAGGGAACCTTCAGTGTTCTGAAATAAATTATACTTCTTTTATTCCTCTAGTTAACTTTATTGTACTGCCACCAGATAGATATTATTGCCTTTGCCTGATCCTCTTTTTGCCGGCAGGAATAATCCATGGCGACCCCAGCCGCCTCGTGTACCCCACGGACAGCCGGGGTCAGGTGTGTGGCCGGGACCCTGTAGTGGAGAAGAAGCCTTACCTCTTCTTCTTTGACCTCACGCGCTGTGCCACACTTAAGGCCTCCACTGGCTGCCCTACACCACAGGTTAGTCTCTCCTTATGGCCGGGACCCTGTAGTGGAGAAGAAGCCTTACCTCTTCTTCTTTGACCTCACGCGCTGTGCCACACTTAAGGCCTCCACTGGCTGCCCTACACCACAGGTTAGTCTCTCCTTATGGCCGGGACCCTGTAGTGGAGAAGAAGCCTTACCTCTTCTTCTTTGACCTCACGCGCTGTGCCACACTTAAGGCCTCTACTGGCTGCCCTACTCCACAGGTTTGTCTCGCATTAACAAATCATTATTATATTTGCTTCCTTATTATATTTGCTTCCTTATTATATTTGCATATTATATTACATTATTTGCTATAATGACTATTTGGTCATTATTCATCGTGCATGATTCAACATGAAATTCAAGCTTCTGAAGCTGGATTTCACATTAACAAATCAAATGACATTGACAATACTCGGTCATTGTTATATTTGCTTGGTGCTTGACGAAATCCATGTCAGCTGTTTCACTTCTGCTTTGGTGAGATTAACTATGTTATTGCCGTGATAAGTGTGGGGCATGTTCACTGTGAATAATACCCATTGGGTGACGCTTTTCTCTTGTCCTTATAACTTCCGTGATTGTTAAATTGAAATTTTGGAGAGATTTATTTTAAAAATTTACGAGCTGGTATTAAGCCAGGAAAAGTTGTGAATTAAGATTACGATATTATAAAATTAATATTTACTTTTGATGAGAATTTTACCACTTGTGCAGAGAAATCGATGTAACAAATAGAGATTTCAGAATAGGATCTGATTACATATTCACTTTACTCTGGTTTCCTGTCATTTTCATTCAAGATTTAATAGCAGGAACTAATGTAAAAGTGGTAATGATATCTACACAAACTGTCGCGCTTGTGGTGAATAGACCAATGCACAGCCTGAGTGACCCAACAGCTACACCCCATGCAGCACACTTGCCGATTCATTGAAGTACAGCACTCGTTACTACTGCAGTACAGAAGTTTCGTGAGAATAATCTCTTGACGCTTCTGAATGGGTATCACATTATCTCTCTTGGATGAAAGGTTGTAACCTGTGTCTTATGAATCTCATCTGTCCTTGTTCAGTAGGTTTGTATAGCACTAGGAATGCTATCGTTTGTATCGTACTAGGGATGCTATCTTGTCATAATCACTTGTCACATGTTGCGCTTATTTATGTAATTTAAAGCATTTAATATTCTGCAATGTTCAAGTCTTCAATATTTAATATTCTACAATGTTCAATATTCTTCAATACACAATATTCAATATAGTACCATATTGCAGATCTGTGTGGACAAATGCCCCGACAAGAACTGGTTCTACTCCCCCACCACGGACGACGCTGAGGTCCGCCGTAACCTCAAGTGTCAGTACGACGTGGACCCCTTCAACACCTCCATTAAGACCTCGGACCTCGTACTTAATGGCAAATGTGCATTTTATTATGTGCGCAGCCGTGAAGGTTAGTGTCGCATCCCTTATTCCTCTCTCCTTCATTCCTTTCTTCTCCCATCCCTTATTCCTCCTTTTCATTCCTTTCAGCTCCCATCCCTTAATCCCTAATTCATTCCATTATTTTTTCATCCCATATTCCACCCCTCCTTTCATTTGTACTCCCATCCCTTATTCCCCCTTCATCCCTTTCTTCTCCCATCCCTTATTCCCCCTTCATCCCTTTGTTCTCCCATCCCTTATTCCCCCTTCACCCCTTAGTTCCCCAAATCTGTCGTGAAGGATAGACTCTTTAATTTGGTACTTCACTTTTAGAGATTTTGGAGGCATAGTGTCGTCCGCATCTCTCTTTTTTTCATCTATTTTTTAAATTTATAGTTACTGTATTATTTTATTCCCGCTACTGTTAATTAAATTACTGATTGATGCTTTGTCAACTGCGTTCAAAGTATTGCAAGTTATGTTCGCGTGCCGTTGCGTTCTACACTTTCTGAGAAGCAGATCTGTCCTTCAAGTTTAAACGCATTTAGGTAAAGTTTTAATTTACTTGTTCCGTGAAAGTTTTCAACCAAAACTGTAATTCTGTAAAGGAATTAAACTAATTTGCTAGAATTATTCAAACACACTCCCTATGGCGCGTGTTTAGCAGATGTGTAATCTCTCTATTGTTAGGTGACTGCTTAAGTTTAGTTAAGCTCAAGCAAATGCCAGGTAGTGTAGCCACAGTGAAGGTTTTTCATTTAATTGTAATAACATTTTGTGTAGTTGGTCGTCGCTGCATTCCTGAACGCGTCACCGAGCACACAGTTGACATCATCAATTCTATTGACGCAGCATATGCCAACCAGTCGTCTACTCAGAAGTTTGACATGATCATGCGCTCTATGAAATATGTCATGCGCTTTGCATATTGGCAAGAGGTATTCCCGTAGTGTAATTAATGCCATTTTTTACCCAGTTACTTTGCTTTTCTAACCTTGTTAATGCGTGTTGGGGTAAATTATTCTCTGGCTTTTCTAACCTGCTTGCCGGCCAGATGTGTTCTTCCTGTCAGCATCTCTGGTTTTTTGGGCGTTGGTGGGGAGTAAAGTTGTAACGAGAGAAAATTTATCGAATTGTGCAAGTAAAAACTGCATTTGTGGAATATTGCATGATGCAATGGATGTTTGAAATGCTTCAAGGCTTGAA
Organism: Hyalella azteca; assembly: GCF_000764305.2. Lineage (NCBI taxonomy): Eukaryota > Metazoa > Arthropoda > Malacostraca > Amphipoda > Hyalellidae > Hyalella > Hyalella azteca. The sequence continues at coordinate 32,326 of NW_025937491.1, read as the reverse complement.
CCAAGAAATATATAAATTAACACATTTCCTATCTCGCCAATGGCTATTACGGAAAATAATGTCATATTGAGCACCGGCTGAAGGTTACTTCTACTTCTTGGTTAGAATCTTGTGTCATTTATTGGTGTAAGCCAGCGACTGTGACGTGGCTTGCTAGTGTATAGTGTAGTCGGTTGAGGGTCATATGGAAATACTGCAACTTTAAGAACGCTGAAAATAATACCTAAATTGACGTTCCCTGCATATCTTTTCGGATTTATCAGCACCTGATGGAAATCTGATAATGTCTAAAAAAAATTTACCTCGTACAAGAAACTAGCGTACGAGTGCGCGTGTTTCATTCCATATCATAGTTTTTGCATCTTTGCAGCAATGTTTCCATTCTGTTCTAGAACTTATTGACGAATTAATAAACATGGAAAACAATGTAATTGCTCTACTTTTCCATGCTCAGTTTACTCTGCAAACAATCACGCGATGTTTCTTTTGGGTGTAATCAATTAGTGAGATATTCCTTATTCATTCCTTATCTAGCCTGAAAGTCGAGGAGGATTCATATTTCTTGCGCGGCTTCAGATGAAAATTATAAATTTGAATGTTCTTTTGTCTATTTCATAAACTATTAATCTTTAATGACTCAAATATATGATCGCCATCTCTGCCCAAGATTAATGACCAGCTGTGATCAAATGACACTGTTGGATCAGTTCCATTCCTGTAATCTGTCACACGCATGATCCTGCACTATAAAAGTGACCGGTTGTTATCCCTTTGCACATGGATGCATCAATTGTCGACAATGTTATGTATGTGCGTCAATATCTTATTCATATATTAGGCCTGATAACAATAGTCGCTGTAGCCGTCAAAGGTTCAATGAAGGTTCATTCCATGCACAGTATGAGCCTGTTGCTCAAAAAATTAATTTGTCAAATTGTCTCATTAAAGACTCGTTTTCTAACACGCAGCACCAGCAAAGGGCGAACGTTCCACTATACGCACGCACTTTTGTCGGGCCAAACTAGGTCAAGATAATCCGAACAAAGGCAAAAAGTGCATCGCTATCTGTACAAAGTATCACTTTTTTCTTTAAGGATTTTTACTGCTGCCACTTCATGCCGGCAGTTATTATAAGCCTATGCTTCTAAAACAATTTCTGTGGCAAATTTGCTCAAATTTTCAGCACTCTAATCTTTCTTCATTGTCATGTTATCCATTGATGTGTTTTGACCGTTCGTCTGATTTATTTATTTGTGCTTGCGGAATTTCTAGAATCAGGTTCGAAGAAATATAAATTTGGAATTTTGTGTCGTCTCTAGTCTCCATTTCCAATTTGTCGAATATTTTATAAAGAACAAAAGTTGGAGGGAAGAGCCTCCATTGCTGTGCGACTGTGCTCCTGACTTTAGCCCCCTGTTGCTTTGCGACTGTACTTCTGAGCCTCATGGCTGTGCGGCTATGCCACATTGCTTTGTGGCTGTGGCTAAAGCTTGGTCGGCACGCTGTGCAGTGGCGCGACGCTGTCTGCCCGAGATCGCAGAGTTGGGCGCTGCGATCCAGGACGCCTCAGGCGCCGCTGTCACCACGGCCGAGCAGGTCCCCGTCACCGCCGAGCTGCTCGCTAAGGCCATACGCTATCTTGCCCACCTCTATAAAACTAAAGCGGTAATTACAATTCATAATGCCGTAGTAATAAAAATTCGCTGACATTCGTGTGCAGTAATCATAATTCTTGTTGCGTTTTTGCTCAAGCTTTCACGATCCAAGGTCATCCGCTACTTTGCACGGCTATAAAAGCAATGTTGCGAGTCTAATTTTTTTTAAGCGAAAATTCAAGCACGTGGTTACACATGTGCACGCTTTTTTATTTGAGTTGGTGTTGTGTTTTTACCCAAGCTTTTTCCAATTAAAGGTCATCCGTTACCTTACTCGTCCATATAAAAGCAAAACATTTTTTTTGCACCCATTCTTTTCTTGAGTTGGTATACGTTTACCTAAGTTTTTACGGTATAGTGTGTAATTTTCTCTTTGGCTTTAATGTTACTGTTCCTTTGGTTTGAGAATTAACTTTGGTTATTGATTGGTTTAATTAGCTATGCGATTGTTGTGTTACGTTTCTCTTCTGTTAAAGTGAATAGCTTGTTTTCTCGAATTTACTGTGTCGTTCCATCCTCATGCCTCTAATACAGTATTATGGATCTCTGTGCCAAGCATCAGCACTTCATGCCGCACATTTTCCTCATGGTTATTTCCTCTCGAATTCTGATTTCGCGGCCATTAATTTATGACGATCTTTTCTCGTGGATCGCTGTTGGGAAAAAAGCGTACAATAATGTTGCCAGATAATCGCACCTGTGTATCTCTTATTGGAAGGCTTACAATAATTAATCATTTCTACATACGAGCAAAAGCGGCGTTCTCAGACGCTGAACTGGGCTATCCGACTCGCAATTTGAAATTATTATAGATTAAAATGTTACCTTACTTGAAGAATCCTTATTTATTCAATGTTTTGAATTGATTGCATTTAGATATCTAGATTTAATGAGAACGCGTAGTGTGAAAGATGACTATGAAAACGAAAATACCTTTCTTCGACTATGTTAGAAATGCTATATTCTTTTTTTCCTCAAATTCCATTTTCTGGTATTTTGCATGGAGCTTTGCTAATCCGTCGCTCTTATTTCTGAACGCATGTGATTCTATTTAATTTTAAAGGCTTGCTTTCAACATTTGTTGAAAGTACTGCATGTTATGGTTTGTTTCTATAATTAACATATTCACTTCCTCAAATGCACGCGAAATATTCAATAATTTATGTTGAGTAAATACTTGAAATGATTTAGAGATCCTACGTCTGAATTGTGATAATATTTGCCTTGCCTGTTATTATTCGTTCATATAATTTTTTGCGTCTAATTTTTTTGATAATTTATAAACTTATTCAACTTTTCTGTGTAACGTTCCCTCAAACTTTTGGACAAGATGTCTCGATTTCTTCTTAAAATAATTACAAATGTGAATAAACATAATACTTCACAATTATCATGTGATTGGTGCCCGTAGCTTGAGGTTTTTTAAAGCCTATTCTGCATGGTTTTTATTCAGTATGATTTGTTTTGTCATCAGTAGCCAAATGAATTTTCAGGAACTTTTCGTCAATAGTTAAAGGCTACGCTTAAGAATGAACAGGATAAATTTTGCTGAAAGCACTAGTGATTGTCATGGCAATCTTTAGTATTTAGCTCTTCACTATACCTGCAAAGTGCACTCGAAGCACTAGGCCGTGTGGTTTGTAGGTTGTGTTGAGATTGTATAGGTAGAGATTTTCTATATTACTCCCGACTCAGTTATCTGAAAAAAATAACAGTGATATCAAAACCTCTCACTGTGATTCTTGTTATAATCTTGTCACATTAGCCATTACCCTAATGAGACTTTAATAAACTAGGGCTGGTAAATCACACTTCGTTCCAATGTTATTCACACGACGCACGTCAGTATCCGAGATTCAGAGTATGAGGTTTGAACATTTTTTTTTATTTTTCTGCTTTATCTTCTCCATAAATTTTATTGTAATTTGCCACGGGCAACTAAACCTGCCGATGTCTTTATTACTAAAATTCACGCGTGTGCTTTGATGTTTGTGAATCTTTGCTAAGACCACGATGAACTAATGGTTATTTATGGTACTGCATCCTTACCAAAATTTCCGAGCAGATTACTTTTCATTATTTCATTAAGTTTCAATTCACCTAATAATAATAAAACATATGAACGACACAGGTAGCAGAGGGAGCGTTCGAAGACATCAAAGCGACATGGCACCTCATCATCGGGTTCTGTGTGCTGGCCATGGCCGTGTCGCTGGTCTGGATCTTCTTGTTGCGGTTCATCTCCAAGGTCCTCATCTGGTTCTCCATGGTCGCCTTTGTGGCCATCTGCGCCTTCGGTAAGCGCTTATTCTATTTCGTAGTGTTTTTTTAATAAAAAACCTTAAAATGCTTTATTGAAATTAATTTTATGTTCGAAGTAAAGGTAATTTAGCTATTAGAGTCTAGGAGATAGTTGATCCAGGAATACCTGAGGTTTATTTGTAACCATTCATGTCGTAAAATTAGGCAGAAGTTCTTCATTTGTGTAAGTTTTACTCACTGAAATAACAAATAAGACAATTGTTAATTTTAAGAATGTTGTGGTGTTTAATCAGAGTTGCATAAAGCATAATAATTTATGTAAATAATCTGTTATCATGTTTATGTATAATTATAATTCAGTCGTCCATTTCAGAACTCGAGGCTATGTACATTGTTGAAGTGAAGTTCTTTATTTTTTTATTAACAATTTATTTCTTGCAGCCTGTTACTACTCGATGAGCCAATACATCTACCTGCGGTCACGGTCCGCCAACTCGACGGAGGCGGCGAAGGAGAGCAGCCCTCAAGCGCTCTCAATAGAGCAGGAGTTGAGGAGCGAGTTCCAGAAGTACTCTGAGCGCGAGAGCACCTGGCTTGTGCTCTTCTTCGTGTGCTTGTCGCTGCTGGTGATCTGCCTGCTGCTGCTCATCATCCTGAGGAAGCGTATCAACATCGCCGTCGCGCTCATTGGTCAAGCCAGCAAGTGAGTTTCAGCTGAAGTTTCATCTGAAGGCAGTTTCATCTGAAGGTAGTTTCATCTGAAGGTAGTTTCATCTGAAGGTAGTTTCATCTGAAGGTAGTTTCAGCTGAAGGTAGTTTCATCTAAAGGTAGTTTCATCTGAGATTCTGAGATAGTTTCATCTATAGGTATTTCCTCTGAAAGGTAGTTTCATCTGAGATTCTGAGGTAGTTTGATCTGTAGGTATTTCCTCATGATAGTTTCCTGATCTTCTGAATACTTTAGTCTCTAGGTGATCTGAAACTGAAAAGTTTCAGATCAACTAGAGTATCTGAATCTGAAAAAGTGCTCAGTTGCATGATGTCGACATGGTACGGTTGCCAGACATCATCCAGAGCCATGGGTGACATGATGTCAACATGTTGCTTGTTCCCCAGAGCCGTGGGTGACATGATGTCAACATGTTGCGTGTTCCCCCAGAGCCGTGGGTGACATGATGTCAACATGTTGCGTGTTCCCCCAGAGCCGTGGATGACATGATGTCAACATGTTGCGTGTTCCCCCAGAGCCGTGGATGACATGATGTCGACATGTTGCGTGTTCCCCCAGAGCCGTGGGTGACATCACTGACATGATGTCAACATGTTGCATGTTCTCCCAGAGCCGTGGGTGACATGATGTCGACGCTGCTGCTGCCGGTGCTGCCGTACCTGCTGCAGGTGGTGACCATCTCTGTGTTCTGCGTGGTGGCCGTGTTCCTCGCCAGCGCCGGCCGCCCTCAGTACGCAGTCTCCTGCAGCGGCGCCTGCTGCCCCGGCCTGCAGGTCCTCTACCTATTGTTATATTGATTACCATACCGTAATGCCTTTATGATAATGATTATCATAATTAAAATATTGATTACCATTTACCATACTGCATTGATGATAATGATCATCCCCCCCCGTGCCATCTCGTCCTTGTCGTGGGGGGGGGCTTGCGTGTCTCGATGAGACCCGAGGCTGTACGGCCTCAGATGCAATCATGGCCGGTGGAATCTACCGCCCAGCCCCTGCGCCTAAAATGGATCAGGCTATAAGCCTTGAAGACGGAAGAGACCAAACATCTTTGACGTAGCTGAAGACCTCACCTCCGGCGCGAAATAGATAGCTATCTGAAGCGCTAGTAAATCTTTTACTACTACTACTACTACTACTCATAACAAAAATTTGGATTACTATACTGTATTGATGATATGATGATAGTTGAAGAATTGGTTACCATTCATCAATCGTTGATAACGTCGACCACCCACAGGAAGGGGCCATGTGCGAGCCCGTGCACTTCAACGAGACCAACGCCTGCGCGGGCGCGACATGTCAGTTCCTGAAGGTCTACGTCAACCCTCACATCCCCAGGCTGCAGGTGTGCTTACGTGGGATGTGTTCAGTGGTTTTCTGTCTGATGTTACCCTCGTGTCATCAGTTTCATGATGAGTTATACGTGCAGCCTTTACTTGAAATCCTCTTCATGGAACCTCTACACCCCCAGGCTTCCGGGGGACATTAATTGCTTGATGTGTTTGTATTTTCTTACTCTGGCGTTACTCTCGTGTCTTCAGTCTATTAAGAGTTACATTCTCAAGTCTTTTCTCCTGATGTGGCCTGACGGCGACAGGCCACATCAGGCCTACACTTCAGCGCCGCCATTACTATGTTATGATGTATCTATGTAAATTCTCGAATATAAATTTCATTATCGGTTAAATTCTCGTATCATGACAATGTCCTAGCGTGGTAACCATACACGTTTTATGTAAACCTTGCCAAGTGTTGACGTTCTGTGACTAAGTGGCATATTCTATTTTGAATTTCCATTAAAATATTTTTTTTCTCTCTTCTTAACATTGCCACCTGCAAGTTCTTGCATATTGATCCAAAATGTAAAAAGAAAACTTCTATACGTTTTATTTTTACACTTTTGCCAACTAGGTATATTATGATAAATCAATTATTTGATTTGGAATTAAAACCTCTCTAATGAATTTTAGTCTCACATTGATTATAGTGTGCTATTCATTTAGTTCGTAATTTCCATGGTACAAAATGTTCTGAGCTTTTCTTCATCTATTGATTAGATCTACAACGTGTTCGCGCTGTTCTGGTGCCTGTTCTTCATTTCGGCAATGGGAGAGATGGTGCTGGCGGGCGCCTTCTCGTCTTGGTATTGGGCTTTTGATAAGAACAAAGACCTGCCTCTCTTGCCTGTCACGTACAGCCTCGGTCGCACGCTCAGGTAAGGGCCTGCCACTCTTGCCTGTCACGTACAGCCTCGGTCGCACGCTCAGGTAAGGGCCTGCCACTCTTGCCTGTCACGTACAGCCTCGGTCGCACGCTCAGTTAAGGGCCTGCCACTCTTGCCTGTCACGTACAGCCTCGGTCGCACGCTCAGTTAAGGACCTGAAATATTGAAAATTAAACCTAAATATTCTTAATTCTTAACAAAACAGCTGGCACTACATATTCGCTTGATTAATATCACTGGCTTTTGATTCAGTTGTTCAAGAATTTCTCGCACAGATACATAAATGAATTATTACAAAACAATTTTTGCAATGATCCCCTTATGTCACTTTCAGTTTTCACAATAATGAATGTTATCAAAGCTGACGTGGGGAAAGTGCACTTGAATGTTTGACCTTGAATTAAGTTTAGGTTGATTGCAATGTTTTAAGGTGTAGCGCTTATTGATGTACGTTTTATTTTGCAGGTACCACATAGGCACACTGGCGTTCGGGTCGCTGATCATCGCTATAGTGCGCATGATTCGCCTGATATTCGAATACATCGACAAGAAGGTGCGCGAGAAGACCGACAGCTGGCTCGTCAAGTGTCTCATGTGTTGCTGCCGCTGCTGCCTCTATTGCCTCGAGAAGTTCCTCAAATTCGTCAACAGGTGCGCAAGCTGATGTTTGTTACTTACAATTTTGCCAGCAGTTGAGGAAACCGGTTATTTGCTGCCGACACAATATTTTTTTAAAGTGAACTTAAGGGTGCACTAACTGCTACGTTATTTTAATTATGTGCATTTCGGTAACATTGCTCTTGCGTGCATATGAATCAGAAAATTCGGTAAATTTAAAATTCTTTACATTTAGGACATAAGTCCTTAAATGTATCAGTAGAATTCAAACCGAACTGAAATCTTATATATATGAAGTACATGTGTCTCATGATCAAAAGTTTCATCATAAAAAATTAATTTTTTTACTATCGATGTCGAATTACCCATATAAATCATTAAGCAGTTTGGTTATTCCATTATTTGAGGCTCTATGTTTCCCAGGAATGCCTACGTCTATTGTGCCATCTACGGCAAGAACTTCTGCGCGTCCGCCAGGAGCAGCTTCTCGCTCCTCATGCGCAACATTGCGCGCGTTGTCGTCCTCGACAAGGTAAGCAACGAGCTGTTGTAGTTGATTGCCCACACTGGTAGTGGCGACTAGGCAGGAGGTCATAGGTCAGTTTCTCAAGGCACTAATGCCAGTGGCAGTTCTACGACGATCACTGACCCTCCAGAAGCATTTGTTTTCATTACACAACACAATGGACAAGCCAGGTACTCATTTATTAAACAAAATTTGATGAATGCCTGAGTCGGCCATGAGATGAGCTTCCCGGAAGAACTTATCCTCAGTCAGACTCGAATTCGGATCACTGTGTTAGGAGAGGCGGTCTCTCTCACCGCCGTAGCTCAAGGTGAGCAACACCGCGCGTCGTACTATTCGTACTACTATTACTACTATTATTACTAGCTACTTTTACCACTAGCAGTATTCGTCGTACTATATGCATACTGCTCGGAGCCTAAAACGTACTTTATGAGCATAGATTCCATGAAGATCCTGCACATGAAGAACTACGACAAGGGTAGCAAGTGGAACATAGCATATGTGAACTGCAGCTGAAGGAAGAGGTGGAAATGAATGTTGCGTTTTTATTCAACTCTCATTCAAATAGCTGGACAAGGTAAATGTGACGAAAGAAAAACTGTTGAATTATGTGGAATTGGCCTTGACATTATTTTGTTATTCGCGTGTCTACAATTGAACTCTTCTATGACACGTTTTTAGCGCATTTTCTCATTTAAGGAAAAAATGCACTATTTTGCTCGCCATGTCCGTCTGTCTGTCTCTCTGTCTGTCCGTCCGTCTGTCCCTCCGTGACTTCACGTTTTCGTCGACGAGAAAATGCGCTCTCTGTCACTCACTGCAGTGAGTACTGAGTTATATTTTTTTCCACTAATGAACACGTGTGGCTTGGGTGGCCGTCTGCGCAATATCTATTTGTTGTCTTATTATTTTTTAGGTAACTATCACTAGCCAAATTAATGAATCCGACATAAACACTCCATTCATTCATGCAAAGAAGTTGAGAAACTTCCAAATTTGATGGTCAATGAACTCATTGCATGTACTCGTATCAGGGGCTGCACTATCAAGAATAATTAAGACTTCGTAACTCCGTCAGCCAATCACGGACGGATATTAAAGCTGAGCCCACCAATCACAGACAAGAAATCGGCTGCGCTGTCTGCTTATGCCGCTACATGTACCTATTACGCATTTTTGAGTATATGTCTCTAGATACGTAATCAAATGTAAATAATAATATTTTGTGCAGGTGACCGACTTCCTGCTGTTCATCGGCAAGATGGTGGTGACGGGCGGCGTCGGCATCGTGGCGTACTTCGTATTTAGTGGTGGAATCCAAGGTATTCGTAGCGAAATTCCTCACACGAACTACTACCTCACCCCTGTCATCCTCATCACCATCGTGACGTACTTCATCAGCAGCGCCTTCTTCTCCGTCTACGAGATCGGCGTAGACACGCTCTTCCTCTGCTTCCTTGAGGACTCGGAGCGCAACGACGGATCTGAACAAAAACCCTACTTCATGAGCAAGGATCTCATGAAGATCCTGCACAAGGAAAATAAAACCAAGGAGGAATAATGTTGTGAGCGCTAGCTCTACTTCATTAAAAAAGACCTTAGGAAGATCTTGCACAAGGAAAACAAATCTTGGGAGGAATAATGTTGTGAGCGCAAGCTCTACTTCATGAAAAAAGAGCTCATGAAGATCCTACACAAAAATCAAGGAAGAATAATGCAGTTTACGTCCTTAGTGCCGCAGCTCTTGCTCACTCGTGGGCATTGATCACAAAAGACGCGTGTCTCCTAATGTTTGCCCTGCCGTACGTCCGTAAACTTCGTCTCAAAGAATGTTGCATGAACTTGCATTAGTCACTATTTTTTGATGTGTTTTTGAGTACTTGATAGGTACATATTCTCGAACTTGCCTCAAAATGCCTATTGTTTTTGTGAAAGTCCGACACGATGAAAACTAGCATTATTTTCTGCCATTATATATTTCTTCATTTTAAGCTGCGTATTGTCAGATGTTGGCTTGACGGAATTCTTATTGTTTCGTTCCGTCTTCTAATTTATGTGCCCCGGATTTATGATTTTGCTGGTATAAGGTTATGAACCTTTCCTTATAGCAATGCGTGTATTCCTATATCAACTATTGGTATTCATTTACGTGATCGCGTTGACCCTATTTGTGTTCAGCTAATAGTTTTCAGTATGAAAGCTTATTTTTATGTTAAGTGCTCATCAATCGTGGTTGCTGCCAAAAAAATAATTAGGTTATATCATTGTGCGATCTGTTTTGACATGTTTTTGGAACTCATGCTTTTATTGATTTGAATAACATACCATTTATCTTGTATGTGCTTTTGTCAAGATAAACCAACGGATTTTATTTATCTCATCTATACTTTTGACGGAATGTCTGTACTTTTAACGGAATCTATATTTTTGTGCTTTAAGAGTTCACAATTGAACGTCAGAACAAAAAAACGTTTCATAACCCGACCATGTCGACACGATCGTCTATGCCGGTATTGGGTAACGAATGCATTTATAATCACATGTTAATGTTACACTCTTATCAATATGTATTTGACTTACTCACTCTGACCCGACGTTCACCGGATAATCATTCGAACGCCTCAAAGGTTTTAGGTTCTTTTGTTCATTGTTCTGCTTGTCAGTTATTATATTCTATTTTTATTTTGAAATTGAGTTTATGTCGGTACCAAATGTTATGCACCCCCAGGCTATTTCAACTGATCTTCTTGACGAATGAATATTTTCTTTTCTTCGATGAAACAAGATGCACTCACATGTTTTTATTTCGTACATAAACAAAATTCATTATTCGTTGATCTAATTCGTGTAACTTGAATTGTATTAAAACTTTTCTGTGGTCTCGTTTGAGTACTTGATGCGAAAACCTTTTTTTTTTTTTTGTTCCAACTATGACCGTATTATTAAACGGTCTGCTATCTTAATGAGTATTGTGTGTTGTAGTAAATGATGTATGATGTATCCAATGTTACCGTAAATTTGCATGACTAGCTAATCAAGTAGACTTGATTATGTTTACTCTAATCACATACTTCTTATAAGGTGACTTTGTCGTGTCGTTCATGTCTTTCCGAACTAAATAATACGGGGATCGACGTGCACTTCACTGCGGTGTTCAGCGTGCATGTTGTTTGTTGTAATTCCTTTGGTCTCTACTCGCCTGTAACGATTCAATTCATTCTTCAGCTGTGGGCGTTGAAATCCATAAAGTAAATGATCAACTTATTGTTATTGCATGTTAGTCATTAAAAGGCATTTATTGACATCGCAATGATGAGATGGCATCATACTCGGTCGTCGACTGCATGATATTATTTTAATATTAAGGTTTTTGCTTCTCGTTTTCCTCTGAGACAATGTGGCCTTGGAAATTAGAAAGTTTCAACTTGATGCGTGTGAACGGAAAACAAAAATGGGTTGAGTTTATGTCGGTACCAAATGTTATGCACCTCCAGGCTATTTCAACTGATCTTCTTCTTTTCAACTGATCTTCTTTCAACTGATCTCTTCTTCTTCAACTGCCAGCTTTTTTCAATGGCCACAGTGGTGGTAGTCAGACACAGTCTACGTTAAGGACATGTTTTCACTCGCAACACATGCATGCGCTTGCATACCTGGTTATAAAGCTAGCTCTTATTTGCTCATTATTCCGCTTATGTAATGAAGGTTTTATCTCACCTATTCTTAACTTCTACCTTTACAGTGTCGCAAATGTCCCCGAGTTCATTGCGCTGTTTTTCATTGGATTAAGACTAACCCTGTTTTTCACTGGAGTTACTAACGTTACAACATCGTTAGACACAGTTGTGTGGCACGATGTATTTTCAGTGAACCCTTCTTCACTCCTCGTGCTATGTGGATGGTCCCTATTTTTTTACTTGCTCTTCAACATTGATTTACTTTTGCCTAATATATTTGTACGAAAAGAACGGGTTCATTTAGCACCTCGACAACTCTCGTTGAGCCCCTACATCTCATCTCAATACCTGGTTTTCAATTCGTCCAGTCTGCCCTCAGCCCGGTTTAACGCATACCCGGTCACTGCAACCCCAGGAGTTGTCTTGATCGCTCCTTTTGTATTGGTCTTCAAGCCATTCCAGCCTATGCTTTTTCTCGCATTTTGAACATCCGTACATTTATCTAAGTATTATTAGTTTTAAGTCTGGTTTGTGACATCCATTCTTTCCTGGTGTGAGTTAAGGTGTGTAAGCCTAAGCAAATTGTAGAATAAGTCGAATTTATCACAAATGATTGCTCTACATGTATTTATTTTAGCTGAAATCAGCCGCACATGCACTGCCCTTAAGCTCCCTAATATTTTGCGAAGTAATTGAGCCATCCATACTTCTGTAGGCAAGACGAGTTACAGACACCGGAATCATGGTTAGAACTGCAGTGCAACCCTCATCTGACTGCATAATTTAGCTTTATAATCGTACCGAGTGTAGGTATTGTTAGACCTAAGCATTTTGACTCTTGACGAGTCAAAGTTATTTTGACTCTTGACTTGGTCATCAAGAAATGAATGCGGTCGACGTTAAATTGGTTAGCTATCAATACTAGCCCACCTTTCGCCCCCAGAATGCAGTCTTATTATGACAATATTTGTACCTGATCTTGAGCGTTCCTAGTATGCATTCATAGGCACGTTCATTCTGTAAGAAACACGTGTGCAATTTCTTCTGGCGCCGCTTTCGAAAAAATTAGCGATTTACCTATCGTAAATACCATGAGTGATGTTACTTGCAAGGCAACTTCACCTATGAGGATCTCATTTGGTCTTCTGCATTAATTTCTCTGTAGCTTCAGTGTGTGATGATCCCATAGCCAAGTGGTTCGTTTACCAAATAACTTAAATAGTGAATCTATCCCTTAATTTTCTCTTAACTCTCTCAAGAACGATGCTCATTTGCGGGTTACTCGACTTCTTGTCACCACCATTGTTTAAACCACAACTTTTTTTACGCAACTGTATTTTGTCCCTTTGCGATAAAAATTTTACCTTGTACGCAGAGTAAAAATGTTCTCTTGTACGGAAATATTTTTCGCCACACACGGGTTATTTTTTTTATCTTGTTATTTAGGATAACAAGGGTCATCCCAAGAAAAATAATGGCTATTGTCAGTATTTTCAGAAATATTTGGTCCAGGAAAGTCCTAATTATTTGGTAAGATTTCTTATCTCTCAATTGTGCTATTTGTCGTCCTCCATCCGTCGCACGGGAGAGAGACGAGCTGACTGTGTCCTCACAGTTATCATGCCATATATTGTTAGTATAGTTCTGGATGTTATTGTAGGACATGATCTACTTGTATACTACTTTACTACTACAAAATCTGCTCCGAAATAGTAGTACCGTGTGTTCTGCAAGGCAATTCAATTCTATCAACGGGCTACTAACTGCCACAAAAAGCTTGTCAGCAAGAATCTCCGTGCAGATTTGTGATGTTAGTGGCACACGATTTTTGGTGGAATTTTTATCTTCTGAACAGGTTATTGTAGCCCAGGCCAAAATATTGATTGCTGTATTTTAATTCGCTCTACGTATGGTGGGGACATGCATTTAGCTGTCAGTTTAGCTCTCGTGATTGCTTACGCACAGGTTCACTTGGATATGAACTATTTACTACGAAATTATACGTTTATGTTCGGTATTAGATTTCCCTAACTTTTACATGTTTTGGCAAGCAAGCGTTCTGTCAGGAAGTAATGGCGTTCTCTGCAGAATTGTTTTTTAAGCTCTATGATTATTATTGGCTTGAGCCTGCCTATAGCTGCCTTTACCGACCATTGGCTGTAAAACTTATAGTTTATTGATAAATTTACGATGAACTTTCTAGCCTAGACAAATTTTGAGAAATTGCTACTTTACTCGTGACATTAGATCTGAATCTGTGCCTGGTAAGCCTAATATTGTACTTCCTAAGGACCAATAGTCTGTACAATCGTACTTACTAAACTTAAAAGATAATTGGCAATCTTGACTGGCTGATGAAGGGGTCGATCTTGAACAAATTCCAGTTGCTCGCTAGATCAGTTTTACTACGTAATGCGTGCGCCACTCTCATTTAAAGCAGCCACCCGAAATTTTCATCGTTGAACAAAATTCATGTAAGCCTTTGATCAGCCATTTCTTTTTGTTTCCAACGTTAAACCTGGAGCCAATCGTTGTTCTTTTCAGAAGAAGGAATTTTTTCCGGTTATGAGCTTAGGTTCCGAGTAGCACCGTTGCCGAGACATGGCATTCAGTGTGTTCGCTGATTCGTATTCGTAAGTACCGTTTCTACATCGCACACACAATAGTGTTCAACTCGCTTATGCCGCGCGCTGTATCGAACTGTGATTAATTAAGTGTTCTTATGAATAATCTCTTTGGTGTGTTGAGTAAACGTTACACGCAATATGACTGTCATTTAACTCTTCTTATTACCTCTTCGAATTTTCAGATGCCGTAAATTCACCTTTGCCCATTAATGTTCGATTTTCATTTTATCTTGGCACTGAATTTAATAATAATGCAGAAAAATGCGCTGGTAAGTGGCAGAGTATTTTAAGAGCTTCGAATGAAGACTCGATATACGAACAATAAATCATTGTTCTCGTGTCACATTTTCTTCCGATGCTTTTCTTCATTTCGTTATAGTTTGAACGCCGTGAAATTAGACGCTAGGCAGTCGAGTTTGAATTTATTCGTAATGTTTGCTGGACCGGTGACCGTCAATCTTTCATTACCTCAATTTAATAGGGCCATGTTTGAACGGCTTATGCACATTTTACTTGAAAATTCCAAAAAATGGGTACATAGAATTTTCAATAAATTCTCAAATCTACTCAATGACATAGAATAAAGTTGTGCATATTTTGCCTAAAAATTGACGAGTATCTGCAAAAATTTCGATCGATAATCAATTAATTGATGCAGGTTATCCTAATGACCTATTTATATAATTAGCTTCTATGAAATAAATCATAGACATGCAAACTTCAAACTTACGTTTACTCCAGATTAAACTCTTTCTCGGCATTTTGACGGACTGTAGCAATCAGAAATTTGTGACACTATCTCCCATCCTGCAGATTTTAAAGGTAATATATTATCATTGAAGTGATCTCATTTATTAGTAATTGCAGCCGTTAGCAGACCATGCAAATGAAAGTAGATAGTTTGCCCACTTATCAGCAGTACACATGTACATGTGAATGATCTTTTCATACAATAATGACATAATGTGCAATGATCCGTTACCATTGACGGTTCTCCGCAAAACAAGTTATGCCCTTTTACACGACAAATACCACAATCTGATATTGGAAAAACAGTTGGCATGGACAAAGTCGCCTCTGTAAACAAGTAACGCAAACAGCAGTTGATGAAAGATGAGTCTCAACCCCACGAAGAACCAGGAAAACTCTTACAAATTAAATGATAGGAAATAAACCGGAAACCCCAAGAAAAAACCACGGCAAACATATCCAGCACGCAAACGATGGAGTAACCAGCTGTTGCTGCACGCAACTGATGGAGCGACCAGCTATTGCTGCACGCAACTGATTCATTCAACATAAATTATCAGCAACATTTAACTGATGATTGAGCGTCCAGCTGATTGATGGAGCAGCAGTATCCAGCTGTCGGGCCAAAGCATTCAGCTGGTGGGAGATATTATACAGCTTCTGAAGGTACAGTACAAGTTACGGCACTATTAAGCTGGTCCGGCCGCTGCATGATCTACAATCAGCCTTCTGAAGACTCCGCAGCTGAAGGCGCAGTAGCACACAGGTGATGACGCCCCAGCTGTTGCAGCACACAGTTGATGCAGACACAGCTGATGTATCAGTCAGCTATTGCGTGACACAGTTGCTGTGCTATCCTGCAGTTTACTTCTTCTTGTTCTTCTTCTTCGGCATGTTGCGCCGCGGTCCCACTGCCTCAGGCTGCTGTTGCTGCTGCGAGCTCTTGTGCAAGCCAGGGTTCTTCGTGATATCGCTGCAAACGAATTTATTATTAGTGAATTGTATTAAAATAATGGTAGCAACCTAAAGAAAAAGCTATTCATGTGTTATATAAAGTGAACACTATGGTATTGTAATGTTTCAATCCTATGATGTGAGTAAAATTAATAAGCGCCGTTATTAACATGAAATACATTAAATAGTATTTAAACTTGACTAAGATGGACTGGTCATATACATATAAAATCACTAGAGAAATGGCATCAATGAACCACGACTATATCACTCATTAGCGTGCCGAGCCACTATTTATCAGCGTGGTCAGAAATGCATGAATCACTCACTATTTACCAGCGTGGTCAGACATGAATCACTCACTATTCACCAGCGTGGCCAGACATGAATCACTCACTATTCACCAGCGTGGTCAGACATGAATCACTCACTATTAACCAGCGTGTCCAGACATGAATCACTCACTATTCACCAGCGTGATCAGACATGAATCACTCACTATTCACCAGCGTGATCAGACATGAATCACTCACTATTCACCATCGTGGCCAGACATGAATCACTCACTATTCACCAGCATGGTCAGACATGAAACACTCACTATTAACCAGCGTGTCCAGACATGAATCACTCACTATTCACCAGCGTGATCAGACATGAATCACTCACTATTCACCAGCGTGATCAGACATGAATCACTCACTATTCACCATCGTGGCCAGACATGAATCACTCACTATTTATCAGCGTGGTCAGACATGAATCACTCACTATTTACCAGCGTGGTCAGACATGAATCACTCACTATTTACCAGCGTGGTCAGACATGAAACACTCACTATTTACCAGCGTGGTCAGACATGAATCACTCACTATTTACCAGCGTGGTCAGACATGAATCACTCACTATTTACCAGCGTGGTCAGACATGAATCACTCACTATTTACCAGCGTGGTCAGACATGAATCACTCACTATTTACCAGCGTGGTCAGACATGAATCACTCACTATTCACCAGCGTGATCAGACATGAATCACTCACTATTCACCAGCGTGGTCAGACATGAATCACTCACTATTTACCAGCGTGGTCAGACATGAAACACTCACTATTAACCAGCGTGTCCAGACATGAATCACTCACTATTCACCAGCATGGTCAGACATGAATCACTCACTATTCACCAGCATGGTCAGACATGAATCACTCACTATTCACCAGCATGGCCAGACATGAATCACTCACTATTCACCAGCGTGGCCAGACATGAAACACTCACTATTTATCAGCAGCGTCGCCGACGCCGCCCTGTGTGCCGCGCCCCACGTCCCTGTCTCGGCGCCGCGCTGCCCTGCGCCGGCCGCCCCCACCGCCAGCGTTGCGCCGCTGCCAGCGAGGAAGCCAGCGGTCAGGGTCTGGCACCACGCCATGCACGTACCTCTTGGGCAGCACAGTCCTGCGCTTCTTCTTCTTGCGCTGCTTCACGCGCCCGCCCGCTGACCTGCTCATTATCACAAACATTATTTTCATTATATCATTAGAATTAAATGGTCACATGTGATGCACACATAAATGCACGGCCGTGAAGTGACCGCCAATGACCCAGTTACGATCATAGACGGGTAAGTGACTCGTGTTTCTGTGACTCACTTGGACACATCGCCTTCAGCAGCCTCTTCAGCTTTCAGCGCGGCCTTCAGTAGGAACTTCGGCCCAAGGGAGGCTTCAAGGGCGTCCGCGTCAGCGCCTCCTTCGGGAATCGGAACGTCCGGCAGCTCTTGCGACAGCTGCTTCGCCTTATTTGCATCAAACTGAAAAATAATAAGCCTTCAATAATAGAAAATAGTAATTCTTTTATAATGAAAAACAATAGGAATTTAATAAATGTCTGATATAAAAAAAGCAGAGCAGCGGCAAGTAGGGGCAAAGCAACATCTATATTTTTTTCTGTGATTTTAGACCAATAAGCAGTCTAAAATAAAACCGAACCGGGAGTTCTTGGCTGAATTTCATTAAAAACCTGACTGTAAAATAAAATTGAAAGAAATGGAGATTTAAGCACAATGGTTTGTCGAAAACACCACCAATGAGAAATGTAAAGTATGTGAGCACATCACAGGTATTAATCAAAATACGACACACAAGCGTAAGGAATATAGAATATTTATATACCTGAGCATACGCATGCAACAGCGCCGGCAGGACGGCGGTGGCGGCACCGGGACAGATCTCCCGCAGCTGCTCGAGCGCCAGCGCAGCGGCTTGCGGGTCGCCCTCCTTCAGGTGATGGTCGGCAGCGCGGCGCAGCATCGCCTCCAGGGCGTCAGCCGGGGCTCCTGACTGACAGAGCCGACGATGAACTTAAAAAGCAGTCTTATTAACTTAACCTGCCGTCTATGGACGGTAACATGACTCAAAATACGACTGACAGACAAGGTCGATAATAAAACTTACAGGAAGTTTTAACCCTGCGGTTGTCTTCGGCTCGGAATGACCCACGATTCCAACCATATTCACGAAGGGCGTAGGGCGCATACCGGAAATAAAAACAATAGGAAGGATAACCCGTAGTTTGCAGGTAGTAAGATGTCTCTATGTACGAATAGCATCGCTTCCAGGGGCTCCAGACTGACAAGGCCGACAATGAACCTTGCAGGCAGTCTTACCCTGCCGTCTGCTGACGGTGACATGACTACAAAGCAAATAGCATTGCTAATGGTAATATATTGGTATATATACAAAAAGCCGAGCATCCACATATTAGTGAACTGGTAAAAAAATACATTATATCCGATTTAAATACTCTTATTTTTACATTTACGCATTCTTATATTTACCTGTTGTAGATTTATTGGGAAACAAATTATTTCAATTTGTAAAAATCTTGCATTAGTTGGTAGGTACAAGGAGATACAGATGGAAAGATTGCACTATGAAGACCATAACTCTACACAATGAAACAGAATAGAATAGCCAAATAATTAAACTAAAAATCTTCAGAAGAGAAGAGGGAGATGTTAGACAAAAGAATGTTAACATACAGGGACGAATGCATAAAAAAATTATGGTGGTCAAGGAAGAGCTGTGTAAAGTGATAAATGAAAAGGAGCCATCGAGACTAAATAACTTGTCTAGCGACGGAGAAAAGTCTCTGGAAGATCAACAAAAACCTGATGCATGGCTCCGCCTGAATAAATTACCTTATTTTTGTGGTGCCAATTAGCAGCTTCTTTATAAATATTAGATACTGCCGCCTTATTTTTCTTGGCGGTGTAGAGCACGACGAGTGAAGCCACAACTCCAGGTCGGTAACGGTCGGCGGGCGGTAGCTTGTATAGCTCGTCAGCTCCTCCGTTAGCATCGTTCTGAACACAAGCGTCCGTTAATGACTTAATACAATAGCTTGCAACCAGATATGAGACATGGTAAGAAAAAAATATTATTCATGAATTAGAATGACTTTACGGATGGTAAGTCATTAGCTTTTAGTAGCACAAAATAAATTATCACTTCAACCAAGAAAGAACGTTGCACAATAAAATCTCAAAAGATGGTAAGTCTTATATTAGTCTTAAGTAGCACAAAATAAATTATCACTTCAACCAAGAAAGAACGTTACACAATAAAATCTCAAAATCTATGCGTCAACATTACTACACAAAATAAAAATGATTGTGGCACACATAAAGGCTAACAAAAATGATTGCGGCAAACCTAAGTTCAAACAAAAATGATTGCCTCGAACGTACATATAGATAGCAATGCTTGAGATGAACGTAGGTAAAAAAGGAAGTTATTGCACTGCACGAAAGCGCAAATGACGGCAATTGCGGTACGCATAAATGTAGATAGAAAATTTTGCTAGGAACTTAGCTAAAAAACTAGGAACGAAAGTTGCTAGTCCCAGCACGACGTCCACCTTGCTAAGCTTGAGCTGCGCAGCGGCGAGCCTGACGAGGTGAGCGCCGTGCGTGTTGCCGTCAGCCCAGCGCTGCAGTCGCTGCACGGCCTCCTCCAGGCGCCCCGCCCTCGCCAGGCTCGCCGCCAGCACCAGCACCGCCTTCGCCTGCACGCCTGCGCTGCCGTCCCGCACTAGCGACTCGCACGTCGTCAACAGACCCGCGTCTTCCTGCTATCAGAAAAAATGAATGAGTCAAATTGTCTTAATAGTGACACTATCTTGTCCTGTTGTCCACAGCAGACAGAGGGCTCTGATAAGCCTATTTACCGGGTCAAACTGGGTCATGGCGACCCACACTGAGACAAACAGTGAATCACTATTTAGACCGTCGCACTCATTATTCTTGTGCACGTGGAAATATCATTAAGGACAGACACTGAAAAATAACTTTAGATATTAATTGCTATTTTCACAAACTGAATATGCAATCAAGAAAGGATATTGGAAAATAGCTCCAAGAAAATTATTTCAATAGAGCAAGGGAAATTTATATTAGTGAATGCATTTCTGGAATAAAGTGGGAACCATAAATTCATGCACAAGATCATTGGCATGTTATAGGCAGAAAAACATCTACATCTTCTTGCTCACATTTTTTAAACGTTAATTTTTAAATGATAAAAAAATTTGAACCGTCCTAAATAAATTGTAAGGCTCACATATACCGGTAACAAAATTTATAAGTAAAAAAAAAACAGCCACATCTTGATACCCCATGAGCCAATATTGGCACACCTGAATGCAACGCCACATAGATGATTCGACAGGAGTTATACAACAAAGAACGAAATTAGTGATAAGTTGCCTAAATTGTGATTATTTTTCTGCACATGTACGGTAATTTCACTTGACGACTGTACATATCAAGAAGACATACTAAGCAGCAGTCAACTCCAAATATCAAGACCTGCTGCTGCGAGGCGAGCGAGATGATGCAGTTGTTGAGCGTCAGCTGATCCCGCTGAGCAGAGGTGAGCTTATGCTCCAGGCCAGCAACCTAGAAAAATATGTATGGGAAAAATATAAGTTAAAAATAATTGCATACGAGTCTGAGAAATAGACGAAATTGAGACGAAAGATTGCTGAACCCCTTAAAGCTTTACCCACTTTTGTCCATGTATATATTAACAGTCATAATTTTTTTTATAAATTATAAGGTCTAGTAGCAGGAGTTAACGCAACAACACAATAATTCGGGCAACTCTAGGCCAAGCTCACTGACAAAACAACCAATTCGCAAATTGTCATTCACCAATTGTCTACGGATATATTAACCGTCCATGTTTATTACATCTCAATGTCAGGTAACAAGAGTTAAAGCTTGTAGACAAATATTTTATCAACTATAGACCAATCTCACTGACTTGCGTGGCTTTCATCTTCTTGCGAGACTCGAAGACATTTGTGTCTTTGTTGGCGGCAGCAACATTGTTGTGCAGGATGGCCAGCAAGGCAGGATCATCAACAGGATACTGCAGCACCGACGTGTACAGCGCTGTGGCCTCCTTGTCTCGTCCACAGCACTGCAGCACATAGCCAAGCTGCACCCTGCAGTGCAGAGCTATTAAGTCTTTTGTCTCCTTATAATGCAACTGCCGTCAGTGCTATTCGTATCTAATGAAGTGGTAAGCACCATCAGTAACGACGAAAAGCCAAAGTGGTATCAAGTAGTGTGTTCCTTGAAACAACTGCGACAACAGAACTGCTTTGTGTGTCGTAAAGTGAAGTTCACTGCTACATTCTTTATTGATGATTCAGTCTAGTTTTATCAAATATTATTTCTTTCTTTTAATGAATTTCAAATCAGCAAAACTTTACTCACCAGATGGCAGATTAAAAAATTCATCGTAGCAAATGAAACTTAGAATTAGATGACTGCTACACAAATTCAAACAGAACTTGCAGCCACAACCGAGAGAAAAACCAACTTGATGATAGCTTGGTCCTGATGTATCTCCTTCTCAGAGGCTCCCTCCTCCTCCAGGAAGCTCTTGCACTTGTCGAGCGCCACGTTGAGTCTCGCAGCCGCCTCCACAGCGTCGCCTGCGGCAGCGACGGCGCACGCGTTGTTGTACCAGAGCTCGTAGGACGCCGAGGGCTTGGGGCGGGCTGGTGCCTCGCACTGCAAAAAAACTATTGTTACATTGCAAAATATTGGTTGCAGTTAAAGGACTCCACTGCAATATCAAAACTTCCTTAGGTACATGCGTTGTCCTCAGAATGCATAATGGTTTATTTCTAGTCGGTGATTGGTGGGTTTAGCTTGAGAAGCCATCAGTTATTAGCTGAAAAAGAGTTACGAACTCAGAACTATTGTTGATAGTACGGCCCTTGAAGAAGTAGCATTAGTGCATGTGGCATGCTAGAATAAAGTACCTACTAGTGAGTGATGTGATGGTATTCTCTACCAGTAGTGATATGAGGCCCAAGTTAAGTGCACATTTCGGAGCTAAAATGGCAGAACAATCAACTAGCAGCAGCTTTTGGACAACTTTTTTATAGCGCAACAATACCATCCTTCGTTTGGTTGTCAGTGTTTTATCTGCTCTGAATATTTGTTACCCGGAAGCATTTCACATGCAATACCAAAAATTAGCTCACATTATAGCCATTTTTTCACAGACATGTGTATCCCTCCACGTAGCAGGGTTGGCGATTTTTTTGATTTTTTTAAAAAAATCAAAAAAATCAAAAATCAATGATTTTTTTTATTTTTTCATGATTTTTTTGATTTATTTGATTTTTTTGATTTTTTCAACTTTTTTGTCTTTTTGATGTGTTATTTTTTATGTTGCAATTAGCCTACTCTGATAGCACAGTGCACAGCACTATCAATAGATCTACTAGTTTTATGTCCTATAAATCTACCAGACTCTACCCTCTATACACTCCGACTAGTAGTTACTGAGTGACTGACTGCACTGTTCCCATTTAATTCAGACCAATAAACCAATACCAAACGTAAACTGAACGATAACCAAACAAACATCATACGACTTGAAACAAGACTTAAGTTATGAGAAAATCTAATACTGTTTGAAATGAACATGTGCACAATTCAAATATTTTATATCCATTCACTGCATTTAATTATTTTATATATAGTCTTATAATTGTAATTGTTTTGTTTCTAGTTTTAAATTCACATATTTAAAGATTGAAATTAAATATTTTAATTAGAATACTCGTATTAGGGTGGTAAATCTTTCTAATTGCCTAAAAGGTCAATACAATCTCAACCTTTCAATATACAGGGTGGGGTTGAAATGATTGAGCAGTTTTGAGGTAAAATAAGAGTAATGGAGGTACATAAAGAAGGAAGTTTATTTTCCTAGAAGTTAGCATAACATACCATTTAGAATACTTATGTTTTGAAAACAATAACTGGAAGATGGAGGCTATTAGCTGCAACACACTGTTGGAGTCGTTCTCAGAGGAGGGAGTAACCATGATAGTGAATTCCGATCGCTATGCTGCAATGTTGCAAAATTTCTTGCAGCCCATGATGGAAAACATTGTTGAAAATGAAGCATTGCAAGGCGTGTGGTTCCAGCAGGATGGGGCTACAGCTCACACAGCTTGAATGTCACTCAATGTTTTGAAACGCATGTTTCCCATAGGTCTGGTGTCTCTGAGGGGTGATTTACAGTGGCCTGCGAGGTCACCTGATTTGAGCATTTGTGATTTCTTTCTTTGGGGGCATCTAAAAGAGAAGTTCAGAAGTCGCCCTCACACCCTACCACAGCTAAGGGGATGGATTATTGCAGCAGAGGTTATGGCCATACCTCGCCATATGTGTGAACATGCTGTAGGAAACTTCTGAGAACGACTCCAACGGTGTGATGCAGCTAACAAACCCCATTTTCCTGATATTGTTTGCAAAACATAAGTATTTTAAATGGTATGTTATGCTAATCTTGAGGAAAATGAACTTTCTTCTTTATGCACCTCCATTACTCTTTTATTTTGCCCCAAAACTGTTCAATGAGTTCTGCCCCACCCTGTATAAGCTAGCTAACACATTTAAATTGTATATTATAATCAATATATAACAAATAGTCAAATAGTTAAGGATTACTTATAGCCTTATAAGAATTAGCTAAGCTGCTAGCTACATACATTGTATTGCACCCTTGATGCCTCTGTACCAAAAACATTCAATTTATTGGAACCTAATACACACTAAAGGCAACAAGTTTATATACCAATTTGTCATTTATAGTACATTTATACCAAACCATGAATAACAATACCTCAATATAAATTAAAGACTGCCACTCAATATATTTAAATATATGAAAAAATCAAAAAAATCAAAAAAATCGAAAAAATCAAAAAAATAATGATTTTTTTATAAAAAAATCAAGTGATTTAATCACATGATTTAATCATTTTGATTAAATCATTGCCAACCCTGCCACGTAGTCTATGTTATTTCACTTTTCAAAAGAAAACTGGTCACCCCGATGGCTCGAGGAAAGATGGCACATGTGGCATGCATTTAATACTATCATGCATTTATGCTTGATTCATTCATCTAATATTGACCAGCATCGAATCTAATTTTCATTTCAAAAATGGATGCCTATCATACAATCATTTAAACCCCAGTTATATAACAGACCCTACTTTAACCACTGTCATTAAGCCATATTGAACCACCATTACCTAGCACAAGTTTGACTTAAATAAAATAATAAACTTTGAAATCAACGCACTATATCCTGTAGTATACATCCTATCTTACTTCATCAAATGTCACGTGAACCAAATATTAAGATTAGCCAATTTTAAGTACTTAAAATTGGCAAAGACCAATGTCATAATTTGCTTGTTGTCCTCTTTTCAGTTGATTTCTCATGAGTGAAGAAGTATTGGAAAAATAGGCGGATTTGCCAAATTATAAATTTCTTTCATAAAAATTAGAAAATTCTGTGGACCTACAACAAACCAGTGTACTAGAATAAAAGAATTATAAATAGAGATGCACACCTTGCCCTGCAGACATCTGTGGACCTGGACAGCAGCGATGTTGGTGGTTCTCTCCACATCCAGATCATCATCAGCGCACCGCACAACTTCGCGGTACGTCGAGTTGCACTCCTCGTATCTGTGCAAAATGACCTCATAAAATAAAATAAAATTCAACTGGATTTCTGAATTTTTCAAGTATTTTTATACATTCTTGGAGTATAAATTCAGTCAGAGAATCAGGCGTAAATAAGGATGAGAAACGATTTCTGTTTCAGTGAATCAATCAAAATTTTGAGAATAAAAAGCAATAATTTAAAAGAGAAAGTACGTATTGAATTGATGTGTCTGAGCCCTTCTTGTGAATAATTCCAATTCGACTTCTTTCTTCTTCTCCTTTAGTTTCACCCTTAAAATATGCACATTGAATGGAAATTTACTCTGAAATGCAACTCACATCCATAATAATTTCAGCAAAAAAAATTTAGGGCTAAAAGATTGCGAAGTTCAATTATGAGAGAGTTTCCCAGATAAATTAAGTGTGTTCAATAAGATTATAATAATAAATATATATACATTTATAGAGTGAGATAAAAGTCAGATTCTGACAGCTCAGATTAATGTTAAAATCCACATTATGATAAAAAAAAATAAATTTTTGCAAAATAAATATATTCCACCATATCTAGGTCAAGTCTATAATTTTGCTAACTTTAGGACACATTAGGCATTCATAAACTGTTTATTGATAATATAAGAGATTTAAAACAAAAAAAAGTGCATATTGAAGATGCATAAGGTAAGACTATGAATATTTGTATACCTCTAACCAAATCTGTTTATAACAATGTTATCAGATGTTACCAGTCAGATTCCAGTACCGGTAGTATTCATATGGTGTTTAGTTTTTCTTCAATGGACCATTGATATCTTTTTTGATATTTTCACAAGATATTGTAAGTTTTTATTCATACTTAGCAGCTAAAAAATTTACTGGCATTTCTTCTGAGGTTTACAACATAAAAAGAATTCCTGTTCTCTGACAGAATCCTTGACTCATAAGCAAACTATTGTGCATAAAAAAAAATTTCCTGAAAAATATTAATTAATAACAAACTAGAGGAATTTTAGCCTGTGCAAGTAATCATATTCATGTAGACTAAGTAAATATATACCAGACAATGAATGGGATACTCAACTGTTCAAGTCGGTACAGAACTTGTGCCAGCAGCTCCTTGCAGCGAGGGGAGTCTCTGTCAGGCGCCGCTAGCAAAGTTGTGTGAGCTTTCCTGACCTCATTAAGGCGGTACTGGCAGTAGGCCAGCTCAAACTGCATGGCACTGAAAAAAAGTGTACTCTTAGAACATACCTTGAAATTTTAAATACATACAACTATTCTAAGAATTTAAATGCCAGTTATCATGAAGTAGCACAGTGAGTGATTCAAATGAGTGTTGCAAGTGCAAGACTGAGTGTTCATGAATATATGGCTGTGTAGTGTGTTCAGTAGGTTTGATACATGCAAGTGTGCGTGTGAAACATGTTCATACATGAAAGCGTCAGAAGTGTCTGTGAACTATGCCAGTGTTAAAGTTAATGATTGTGTGTGTACAATAACTGTACATGCACACACAATCACTGAAATGTGAGTGCATGCAGATGTGAAAGTGTGAGTTGGTCAACAGAACCTCAATGGAATTCATGAACTAGGATTCACAATTTTATAAATTCCTAAATTTACCAAGGTCTCCTATTTTTAGTGGATTAATTTAAAAACTAGGGAAAAATGCAAAGAAAATGTTTTTTTTTTTCATAAGTTAATGAGTTTTAAACTTTAAAAATCTAGTTTGCACTGAAAATCACCTTAAAAAATTCTACAATAATGGTTACCTACATTTCTTAGATTTAGATAATTCAGAAAAGATTATATACTAATTGCAAAGTATCTATCAATTACTATAATTAAATTCAAGAAAATAGTACAAAGGAGAAAGACCACTGGCCAAGTGAAAGCTTGAAGTGAGACAGAAATTGGAAATAGCAAATTAAGTTATCTGCAAATTGGGCAAAAATTTAGAAATGGTTAAACAAAGAAGAACTTACTTTGAATTGGGAGCTCTTTCAATGGCTTTGATGGCATCAGTGAAGCTGCCGAGATGGATTGATGCCACCACCCTGCACTGCCATGCTTCTGCTTGACTGTGATCATCATTCAGTACTGGAATAGCCAAAAAATTATTGTTCATATTTTAACATACTGGAGTTACAAAATCAAAAGATATAGGAATAAACATTTTGCCAAGAAGTTGATAACATCAAACAGGGTAATAAGAGATGATGTTGAGCATTTATTGTTAACTTCTTACCATGAAATATTTCATTAACAAGTTTGGGCTCATTTTAAAGGTCTTTGCGAGGGCTATTGTATGGCATCTCTGAAAAAATTCTATATGCTATATGTAAGGTGCCAGAGGCAAAAGAAAAGCATCCCAAATTACTCCTGGAGCTGGGTAATTTGGGACACTTGAAATTTAATTTTAAAAAGTTTGAAGCATTCAGAGTGTACCGGTACTGATCCATCACAAAAAGTACTCCAAAGTCCTCCTCTTCCTTTTGTAGAGGATGTAGATTGTAGATGCAGAATAAATGACATTTTCTGTGATTTGTACTTGTTTTTCCTTAATTGATATGATATTACCATATCCATACCTTACCGTATTATTGATGTGATATTACCGGATCCATGGAAATTCCATTGAACATTGACAACAACCTTGTCCACTGCAAGCCATATAGCACTTCTTCTGTATCTGTAAGCTTACAGGACTGGGCTTGCAATTTTGCACCATTTCAATTGGGTCAAGTGAATTCACTATAACAAAAATAGGTTATAAAAAATATAACTCAGTACTCACTGCAGTGAGTGACAGAGAGCGCATTTTCTCGTTGATGAAAACATGAAGTCACGGACGGACAGAGAAAAACAAACAGATGGACATGGTGAGCACAATAGTGCATTTTTTACATAAATGAGAAAATGTGCTAAAAACATACCTGAAATGGAAAGGAATATTTTAGTGACAACCGTAACATTTTTATAGAAATAAATCATAGTTTAGGTTAATTACTTTCCATTTTATGTTGCCCAGTGCACAATTCTATCTATGACATGATATGCACAATTTTGTGATGACCGATGATGCATAAACTTTTTGTTGAGTGAAATATTTTTTGCTGAGTGAGGTAAATGTAATCAAAATTCTTTGTTGTTAATAATTTTTTTTTGTTAATTGGAGCCTTTGTTAACCAAGGTTCTACTGTAAATGTGTCTTTAGGGCAGTATGGAATTCCAGAGGGGTAATATATCAACTGGTAAACATAGCAAATCAGAAAGCAGGACCCAAAAAATCTGGAATGTCCAGCACACTTCCACTTTCAGTCCATCATCATCGCTGATGAGTCTCTGCAAGATGCCACAGCAGTTTCATTGAAAAAAAACAGAGTTTGCATCATCACAGTAACAAGAATCCAATCAATGCTTGAACGCGTCCAACGTACTGTCACAGGGATCCAATCATCGCTAGAACGTGTGCAGCGTCACAGCCACTGGAATCCAATCAGCGATAGAAAGCTAGAAGGGACCACCTCAAATGCACACAATGTTAACGCACTGATGCTAACTTAATGGGTAATGCTACAATTCTTATTTCAAGAGCATAATACAATAGTGTAGTTATGTCATTATTGATGGAAATTGCAAAGAATGTGAGAAAGAATGTACACTCATTCACAAATACATGAAAAACTGCCTATGATTCAATCCACAGATACAAAACTGACAACCAATGCAATCAGCTGAGACATACAATCTCCTTTCGTTGCAATCAGCCGAACAAAAAACGTAAACAAAGAAGGTAGCAGAGATACCAACAGCACCGGCAACCAATTGTGAAACCGACATCAATATAGTTATTAATAGTCATGTGAAAAAGTGAAAGATATGAATTCTTCTATATTAAAAATTTATCAGTAACTGACATTCAACAGAAATCAGAATGGTTTAATAACCTTTGTAAATATTATACATGCATGCAGAATCAATCGTGTGCAACAGTGGCAGGAATCTAATGATGGTTAGTGGTTAGTTCTCATTAAGCAATCGGTGGGTAAGGTAACTACAGAACATTACTGCAGATAAAGCTCCAGAACTTTGAGACGATAATTGAGTGAAAACTTTAGGTGATATATTGTGAGCCTTCTAAAGTTTTATTAATGAAGAAATCACATGGTTCACAGAATCTAAAGGTTTGAATGCTAAATTTTCGACTTTTGAGTACTCTATTGAGTATTGAGTCTATTCTAGTCAGTCAACTGTGAAGTGTCATATTGTTTGTTGTGCATTGCCTTTTCTTCGAGAAGTTTCTCCTACTGCCGATGAGTTTCTCCTCAATTTGAAAGCTGAGGTAACGAATAGGTGCCATAAATGTTTTTTTTTATATTTAATTTGAAACTATTATGTTGGGAGTAAATAGTATTTCCTTCTGTAGATCCATCCCTCTTGCTCATCTGTGAGTGACGCGTGCAATTAACAATCTTGCATGGGACCTTCTCTGTGTTGCCTGACTTGACGTTCATTCAATCATAGCTACCGTAACCGAAGCCAATTTCTGACGGCCTGCAAACCTGTTTCTAGTTGCCCAGAAAATTTTTTTTCAAGGCAGAATGTTTTTTATGTGAACCACAAATTTTAGAATTCCAGCCTGCAACAAGGCATCAAGGGACATCCCCCGGGGGTAATATGGGACACCCCTAAAGCAGGCTGTAATTCTAAAATTCGTGGTTCACATAAAAAAAGGGTTCAGCCTTAAAAAAAACGTTCCAGGCAACTAGAAACAGGTTTGCAGGCCCTCAGAAATCAGCTTCGGTTACGGTAGCTATGATCATATGAACGTCAAGTCAGGCAACATAGAGAAGGTCCCATGCAAGATTGTTAATTGCCGTGTCACTCACAGATGAGCAAGAGGGATGGAACTACAGAAGGAAATACTATTTACTCCCAACATAATAGTTTTAAATTAAATATGCAGAGTTTTTGTAGTCCTTCATCTTCCTTCCCTAAATGTCTGGCTATGTCAATGCATATTGGTTGGAATTTCCTAAAATTGAAAATGGAGTAAAATAATGGCTGGAGAAAACAATTATTTCATGGGCTATTTCTGAAGATCAATGGCAAAAAATGTTTAATTTTTCTTTTCATTACAGAAATTAGGCAATAGAAACAGATGTCATCAGCCATATTTTCCAGTTCAGTGATTATATACATATGTGTTAACCTACAGCAGGGGGAAAAAGAATACAGTGAGTACTGAGTAGTGAGTACAAAGGAAAAACTTTATTTAATTAAAGCTTTTTCAACAAAATAACATAAACACACATTACTCTAATGTAAATTTACATGGGAAATACAAATATAATATCAAAATAACAATACCATTAAATATTGACTTGATAATTACAATTTTGTATTAGTTAAGGTTCAAAAAGTATCAAACACATGATGAAAAATTAGAAAATGCCTGTGAATCTGCCAAATTTTAATTGATCCTGTGTACTTTTCAAAATTTCTTCTGTAAAAACTAAAAAGAATGGCCTTTTTTCAACAAAAATTTTAAGAAATCACATGTGAAGCATTACATTTTATCTATACTTTTTTTAAAATTCCAGTGCAATATTCCAAATAGGTTTAACAAATAACAATCACAAGTGAATTTGAAAAATTGCTGGTTAAAATAGGGATAGGCCACCTTTTTTTTCACTGAAAAAATTGGAAAAAGGCCATAAGAATGGGTAAAATTGGCCAGATTTACAGGTCTTTTTGTCCAACTCATAGGTGGCTTCTGCAGCTTTGCCCAATTTTCCAGAAATCCCTTATCCCATTCCCTGTTATGGGAATGTAGTCCCACTGTCCCAATATAGTCATCACTCCCGACTTTGCACAGTTCCTCAGAACTACAGTCCCATTCCCTGTAGTCACTTTCAAAACCTATGTCCACAGTCCACTGCAGCTGCCATTGGCCAGAAATTAGAGTAAACTTTACTGTCATTTCCAATTAAAACTCATCTGGCATGGTTTCATCAAGCTAATGAAGAAGTTTATTTAATGTGAAAATTGGTAACCATCATTTCTAAAAAATTAAATTTTTACCTGAAAGTCTAAGAGATAATCTATCAGTTTGAAAAGACAATATTTTTCACACATGAACTACCTATGATGTTGAACTATGATGAAGGCATGACCTTCTGGCCCGTTTCCAGTGAGAAATGCAGCATTGCAGTTGCAGCTAAACCTTGTTTCTTATGTAGAAAGCTTAATTTAAATTTATTGTACATTTGTTGTCATCCTTGTGAAGTAATAATACATGGAACAAAATTAAAAACAACATATAAATAAGGACTTGCCTTTGTTCGCCGCTTTCAGTACTTTGCTGTAACTTTCAGTTTCAATTGCTTTTTGTATTTCAGCATACGCAAGCGCAATTCTACTTTCTTTTGCATTTTTCGCCATCTCTGTTACAATGCATTAAAATTAAGGAGTCTAATTGGGATTTAGAACAATATAATTTGATAATATTCAAGTTTAACCCTACTTCTTCTTCTTCTTAGCAGGGGGTCCACACTGTGGTGGACATAAAGCCACAGGTCTGCCTGATGGATGACCGCTGGGCCTGAGAGCTTGGCTTGTTGCTTGTTAAGTTTTTAGCCTCTTAGTACAGGAAGCTAGTCTGTGCTCTCTTAAGGGAGATCGGTTCTCTAGTAGCTCCGTACAAGATTTGAGGAGTTTGAAGGATACAAGTATTAGTAAATGGACTTAAAATTAGAAGCTCAATTGAGGCAAAGCATGAAAGGTAAATGAATGCTGATTTAGCCTCCCTAGCTCAGCTACCTACTTCAAATACCTAAAAGACTTGTCTAGATGTTTATAAGTATGCCAACGATACCAGCAGGCAGAATATAAGTGGCAGTAGTCAGATGTGTACATGGCCGCCATGCATGCTTGTGTACAGCTGTTGCATGGCAACCTACAGCTCGCCTAACCTGCCTGACTTCAATATGAATAGAGTAAAAAATCGAAATATTTTCTGTTGTACATTATCATTATGATTACCTCCCCCCAACAAATTACATAGAGTAAATTCGACATTAATGCATCTTAAATTACGTTGTAGCTCTTGTCTTGGCAGTGCATGACGTTGACAATCCAGAAGAAAATGCGCTATTGTATCCGATGCATTGCAGGTGGTACATTGATCTGTGTTGCTCATGTTGAATCTGTATAGATGGCTCTTGACACCGGCATG
>NW_025937490.1:0-504 GCF_000764305.2 Hyalella azteca | reverse complement strand
TAGGTAATGCTTGCAATGTAAGCACACATTTAATGATACACGGTTTGAACATTTTTTAGAACCAAAACTTAAAAAAAAACTACCGTACTGACAATGAAAATCCAGTTAAATCTTTAATGAAGATCATCTAGAAAAGCAGCTACAACCAACATCAAGCATTAAGACCCACCATGTGCATCAGGATGCACAGAGTGAGCAAATATCAGAAGATCTACGGCAAAGTAAAATATTGATATTGATAAATATACCGTACATGACATGAAGATTTCAAAATCTATGTCTTCCTAAAATATATGCAACACACTTGTCTTAACATAGTAGGTACCTCTTTCAACGAAGAGTATTTTTAGCCAGAAATTATGAAGGTTCAGGAAGTACCTCTGGCAACAAATACAAGAAAATACTAGCAAGATTTTGGGCCTATCAGCCCGATCATGATAATACTATTGGCAAACTCTGCATAGTGGCTGGCAAGGAATATACCTATATATCTACCCCTTTCAA
>NW_025937489.1:0-2292 GCF_000764305.2 Hyalella azteca | reverse complement strand
CGGGGGTAATTGTTCGTAATAATATTGAAGGATCAGGGGTAATTGGTTAACTTTGTTGGGCAAGATTTAAGGTAAGTGATTGTGGTAATATTGAAGGATCAGGGGTAATTGGTTAACTTTGTTGGGCAAGATTTAAGGTAAGTGATTGTGGTAACCTATGATTTAAGCTGTTTATGGAAAGTGTCGTGGTAGGCTCACTGTATATACTACTAATATAAAATATCCTCATAAATATCATCGAAAAGTGTCATTGTGAAGTATGAAGTAAACTATGACTCACGCTAGACACAGTAGCACCGCATGCACGTGGAGTGTTAGGCACATCCAGAAGGCTCTGTTGCCCATTTGGCTTGCAAATTTGTGCGATGACTCCATGAGAGATTCCATGCGAAGATTCACCATGCAAAGATTCACTGACTCCAGGATTCAGACTCTCCGATGTTGGTAATGATTCAGCTTTTCTGCTGGCCATGGAATCTTCGGAGGTTGCGGGTCGCAAGCAAAGCTCGTGGCAAATTACCGACCACGTAGAAACCTTTCAAGTAGAAGGATTTTAAATATTTATTAGCTACGCGAAGGATTAAATGCAAAATATTTATAATAATTAATGGAATAATGGAAAATTATTATTATATAGAATAGAATAACGTATAGAATAATCGTATCGACTCGCTGAAGGGTGGCGGCTGCATTCAAAAGTATTGCATTTCACCGACACAGGCAAAGATTATCAGCAGAAGTATATATAGTATAGAATATCTAGATATAGAATATCGAGTATCCTAATAAATAATTGAACAGGTAATATTTAATATATAACATAGCATGGCAGGATATAGGACATTGAAAAGATTAATAAATGATTTCATAATATATCATAATTTAATAATATATCATATAATAATTTAACCGAAAGAGAAATGTATTGTTCACAACTGACACGTGCCCTCGTGGCGCCTGTCTTCGCCCTGACGACGACCTCGACGGCGGCGACGACGATGATGACGACCACGGCGGCGGCCACCGCCACGAACGAGCCGCTCAGGACGGGGATGTCCAGACGGGCGCTGCCGCCCCCCACGGCCGTCTGGGGCGGACCATCAACATGAAGGTTAACTTATAAGATGACATATTTGTATTCATCAAAATCACTAGAATTCAACATCAAAATTCAATTATTTCGTGATTTCGATAGGTAGCAATATCGTATAATTATGTAATATATTCATTAAGATCCCTTAAAATACATCATAATTGTATAGTTCTACAGTTTTCATACGTAGAATTTGCCACGGTTTTATACAAGTTCGATCGAAGTACGAATAATGTACTTGTTCGCACTTCTCAGTTGACTTTTCGATTTTATCACAATCAAATGTGGCTTCATTATTATAGGTTATTGGTACACATTTCAGCATTCTGATGGAGAAGTTTTAATAAGAAATGTGAATTTTAACTTTATTGGTAGCCTAATTGTTATATATAACATTGACTGTGTCGACATACGTTCCAAAAAGTTTGTTCTGCATCTATTTCCGTATGACTTATTTATTTATTTCTGCTGTTAATTAACAAGAAATAACTATGTTTTTATATTGATTGCACAGTTTTATTTTAATGAAGTAGTTATAATTGCGTAAGCTTTCATGACGAACCGCAAGAAGTTCTTGATCATAAGTTTTTTAATATAGTTACGTCAAGAACCTTTAAGAGGCTAAACGCAACTTTAAATCCTTTTAACGAGACTTTAAGCTAGTTCAACTTATTTATCAACAGTTCTAATTTCTTTTTATTCACTAAAATTGAGTGGATCTTGCGATGTGCACCTTCTTCAGAGATAAGGATATCTTACTTTAAGCCCGTTAATTAGAAGTATACATTTTATTTCTGGCATTGAGAGAGTAGCTGGTCGAAGTTCTCAATATTTAGCTTTTATTTTTGCTTCAAATAAGAAGAGCTACCATACAAATTTCCATCAGTAAATGACCCTCATGTGTCGAAGGAATTGCGCGCCTGTAAAGATTTTTCCATCAAAGTATTTCGTAAAAATGGTATAGCGATGGGAATCCAAAAATGGCCGTGGGATGGGATTCGTAAAAATTGCCCTGGAATGGGATTCGTAAACATTGCCATGGAATGGGATTAGTAAAAATTGCCGCGTGGTGGGATTCATAAAAATGGCCGTGGAATGGGATTCGTAGAAATTGCCATGGCATGGGATTCGTAACAAAGGTTATGGTATGGGTTTCATATAAATGGCCTCGGGATGGGATCAGGCCATTTGAGCGCCAG
>NW_025937488.1:6886-13865 GCF_000764305.2 Hyalella azteca | reverse complement strand
ACACTGCACACTGCACACTGTACACTGTACACTGTACACTGTACATCACAGGCCCCAACACTGCACACAGTACACTGTACATCACAGGCCCCAACACTGCACACTGTACACTGTACACTGTACACTGTACACTGTACACTGTACACTTTACACTGAACACTGTACACTATCTCCCTCCGACGTTGGCTCACAGGATGTGGCTGGCAGATAAGTGATAGGCCTTTCCACTCAGTTAATCCTCCCATATAATATGTAAACAATAATAATAATGTACTTTATCAAGTGTGCTGTGTACAGTAGATAATTATATAACGTACCAGTAACGTACGCTAAGTACCATGGGAGGATTAAATCGAATGTTTGACAATTCTGAAGCGAATATATTTTTTATACAGCAATATTTATAAAAAAATGAAAACATGCGTTAAAATACAAATGTTGTTGGGGACTAATCAATGTCCCAACAAATACTAATGAATAGAGTATGTTACATTAAGTACTACACTAAGTCCAGTAGGAAATTAAACTACGTACGCAAAGTACGGTATTTAACAGTTAAATCAGAAATTCTTCAATAAAATGGAAGAAGTTGTAAAATAAATTGGTCTTCCAAGAAACGATCGAAATAATTTAATTGTAATTTAGGCAGTTATAAATTCTGCCGAGTGATTATTCATCAAAATATACTACATGCGACTGGTTTGACCTGGTTTGGTGCCAGGCGTCTAACCATCAAAGTATTTCATTATAAATTATTTTAAACTAGTCACGTAATTCTATAAATTATCGGATACATTTTAAATTTAATACAAAATTTTATTATCTAATAATATAAACGAAGCAGTGCGTATAATACAATATTTTACATCTAAATGTAAAGTGCAGTTTACGCTGCTCCAAAAGAATTGGACCAACGAAAAATTTTATAATTATCCTCTAGTAAAGATTTATATCTTATAGTAAATATTTATATCATATAGTAAAGATTTATTTCCTATAGTAATTATTTATATCATGTATTAAAAATGTATTTCCTATAGTAAAGATTTATATCCTATAGTAAATATTTATATCATATAGTAAAGATTTATATCCTATAGTAAATATTTATATCATATAGTAAAGATTTATTTCCTATAGTAAATATTTATGTCATTAGGTAAAAATTTATTTCCTGTAGTAATAAATTATATCCTAAAGTGAAGATTTAAACTGAAAAAATCTTCGAACCAATACACTATACACTAATACACTGATAGGTATTTGATAGTGTGACTAAAATTTTTGTACTGCTTATCATAATAATCAGCAAACTACCGCTAGTTATAGATTATCAGTGGCATGATTTACCACTGGCTGACTACGATATGAATATTGGGTTAAAAAGCTTTCATTGTTAGAAATTGTATTACTTACTATTGTCTGATTACTAAATAAATATCACGGGTTAAAAGGCTTCTATTTTTATAAGATGTATTACTTACTATTGTTTAATTANACGGCCCTTAGTTACAGCCGTCACTAGCGGCCCTTCGTTACGACCGTCACTAGTGGCCCTTAGTTACGACCGTCACTAGCGGCCCTTAGTTACGACTGTCACTAGCGGCCCTTAGTCACGACCGTCACTAGCGGCCCTTAGTTACAGCCGTCACTAACGGCCCTTAGTTACGGCCGTCACTAGCGGCCCTTAATTATGATCGCCACTAGCGGCCCTTAGTCATGGCCGTCACTAGCGGCCCTTAGTCACGACCGTCACTAACGGCCCTTAGTTACGGCCGGAATTTGGCTAATTTCACCGGGTCCCACATTGCAGCTCCCACGCAGATTCTAATTAACGCAGACAGAGGGAGGGATGAAGAGGTGAAGGGGGGTTACTACAGGGATGAAGGGGGGTTACTAGTTCATCCCTAAGCGTGGGGGTGAAGGGGAGTTTACTACCCCATTAGTAAGCTCCCAAATATTGGGATTTTGGGAAGAATTCGCGCTGGAATGCCGGACAAATTAGCGAATTTCGAGGCTCTGTTTCTCGTTTGCAGCTCAACGCGGGCGAGAAATTCCTGCTTACAGGGAAAATACATTGAAAATAGTACTGCTGAATTCCTGCAGAGATGAACTAGGCATATAAATATACAGAGGAAAACTGTTAGGGTGAAAAAATGGGGTGCATAAAAACGAGATATTCGAATAGCAAATTAACCATATAAATATACAGAGGAAAACTGTTAGGGTATAAAAAAAATCTAGGTATATAAATATACAGAGGAAAACTGTTAGGGTAAAAAAATGTGGTGCAAAGAAAACGAGATATTCGAATAGCAAATTGACCATATAAATATACAGAGGAAAACTGTTAGGGTAGAAAAAATGTGGTTGAAAAAACGAGATATTCGATGATAAAGAGTGT
Source organism: Hyalella azteca (assembly GCF_000764305.2). Taxonomy (NCBI): domain Eukaryota; kingdom Metazoa; phylum Arthropoda; class Malacostraca; order Amphipoda; family Hyalellidae; genus Hyalella; species Hyalella azteca. The sequence continues at coordinate 11,461 of NW_025937488.1, read as the reverse complement.
AGTAACAGTAGTTACAATGATAATGCTTCATTATCCAGAAAGTATCCACGATAAAGAGTGTAGTAACAGTAGTTACAATGATAGTTAATCATTACTCACCATTTTGGTTTCTACGACAGAGGCAAGCTTCTTCAGGGCAGCAGGGCGGCAGTTCAGCGAAGTCTGTGATTCGGAACGAAAATATTAGAAAAAGATTACACATAGTCTGCTAAAGGTCAACTAATATTCTACTAAAAGTCTGCTAAAAGTCTACCTATAGTCTAACCAAACATAGTCTATTAATTTATTTTTGCTACTAGAATCTACGTTGAATCACTCTAGAGTCTAGATTCAAAATTTATGACTGCATTACTGAAAAAAATTCTTTTTGTAATTGCCCATTAAAAAAAATTTGAATTCAAAGGAGAACAAATAATTGCGAGACTGTTTGGTTTTTTCATCCAATTCAGGGATCAAACAGGTGAAATTTTAAGCGTAATTAAAGAAAAAATATTCCAGAATGAATATAAGCTTTAATTCCAATTTTCGATATTATTCATATAAACCTATTATCAGGAACAAGAAATAGCTGCAACCTTGTTGGCCCAGCCAGCGATTGGAATAAATAATTTAAACTTAATTAATTAAACAACATTATTAATGTTAATTAATAATGTTAATTAATTAATTACTTAACTAACATTAATTAATTAATTTAAACAACATTTAATAATTTAATTAATTAATTTAAACTCTAACAGATGACACCTGAATTGCCGAATTTTCTTATAGGTCTTCGGAAAAAACTCCGGCAAGGAATTCGAAAATCAAATATAATTTACGACAAAAAATGGAAGTGACAAAAAAATCCAGAAAATATAAGAATTTAAGTGACCATGTATTCGAAAACTGCTACAAAAAATGTGACTATTGATTCGACTAAATTAGAAAATAGAATTGAAAAAAGCTTATACAAAATTCAAGATGATAAGCGACAATAGACTTGAAGGTTCTTCTGATGAAAAATATATATAATAATTTATTTATAATAATAATATGAATATCAATCATAAATTGTCCAACAATCTCGGTGAAAATTATACGTGAATTATAAAATGTCACTCAAAAAATCCCATTTTTCACCGCAGTATGATTAATAATTTGAACTTTAGACAAATTTCTTGTACGATGAATAGAAATTGTAATTTTTAGTAAATTGAATTGAATTACTAAAAAAATGTGATTTTATATTATTATAAATATCTAATCTTGATAAAGAAATAGATAATTTCACATTTTAAGTAACACATTTTAAGTAATATGAACAAGATTACCGTATTCACTTATATTTGTTATAACAAATTCAGTTACTCTGTTTCGATAAAAAAATATTTTTTTCGAATTATCTAATAATTAAAAAAAATAATTGTGAGCAGTTACTTAACGAAAATCTCACATGCAGCTCGAAAAAAATTTATACAAAGAATGTAAAACACGCGGCTTAAAAACGAGAAATAGCATATAGTAAATAAATAACACGTTAAAATAGTTAATAGTTAGTTTGAATCATTCATTACAGCTATTCTGGATGGGAGAAATATTCTGAAAATGGTCCATTGAGTTTAAATAATATGGTTTGTACATAAGTGTTCATATGTAACTTCACAGAGTAGGTGTGAGTGGCCAACAATTTTCAATACTTCTAGACTAAAAACAATCACAAAATGGAACCATAGCAGTTTTTATTAAAATAATATTAAAACTAAGGACTTACTTGAGGATATTATGAAATATTGTCGTGTGGATCTTCAGCAGAAATGACCACGATGAATTTCAAAGGCTTCGAATGGAGGCTCCAATGATGACTTGTTTGACGATGCGACTTTTTCAGTTGAACAATCAATAAATTTCGCGTGCTTTGAAATTCTGTTTGGGTGCTATATTTAATTCAGAATCCAATTTTCAAATAAATATTCAGAATCAATGAATACAATTTTTTCGTTGATACAGTATTCATCACACAGCGCATTGTACGATCCTTCTTTCTTCAAACTTGTTCCAAAAAGAAGCTCCAAATGATGAAGCAAACGATGGCCAAGAACACAAAGATAAAAATGCCAGTAACAATATACATCCAAACTTCCATACGACCATACGGAGACGGTAACACGAGTGTCGGCCGCTGTTATACGATATTTCCCTAACAAAATTTGGAGTCGCCTCCAGCTTCTGGTAACAAAATTTAGAGTCGCCCCAGCTTCTGGTAACAAAATTTAGAGTCGCCCCAGCTTCTGGTAACAAAATTTAGAGTCGCCCCAGCTTCTGTCTCTTATACACATCTAGATGTGTATAAGAGACAGGCGCACGCTAGAACATAGCGGTCTTTAGCGGCAGCACAGGGCAGACATCATCCCTGCATCATATAAATGATATCATCATCAGGATGCTGTCTCTTATACACATCTAGATGTGTATAAGAGACATACCCCAAGCATGTTATCCTATTTAACTGAAGCATGTTACCATATTTAACTCAAGCACGTTACCATATTTACTCCAAGCATGTTAACCCTACGTACCTCAGGCATGTTGCCCTATTACCCCAGCACGTTACCTATATACCCCAAACATGTTACCCTATTTACCGCAATCAAGGTACACTATTTAACTCAAGCATGTTATTCTATTTACCCCAAGCATGTTACCTATTTAGCCCAAGCATGTTACACTATTTACCCTAAACATGTTACCCTACTTACCGCAATCATATTACCCTATTTACCTCAAACATGTTACCCTATTTGCCCTAATATTGTTACCCTATTTATCCCAAGCATGATACCCTATTTACCTTAAGCATGTTACTCTATTTACCCCAAGCATGTTACCCTATGTACCCCAAGCCTTTCATCTTATTTACCCAAACCATGTTACCTGTTTCCAATTTACCCCAAGCATGTCACCCAATTTATATTTCGTAAGGAAAAGCTATTTTCTGTTCAGGGAGAAGAATTAATGTTCTTCGATTAGATCGAACTTAAAATCTGAGAGCCAATGCATAGGAAATGTGCTGCTGGGGCTGGTCAATCCATAGCAGAGCTACCGTGTGAAAGGCTACCATGTGAAAGGCTACCGTGAGAAGGGGCTACCGTGTGACGAGGAAGGAGCTACCGTGTGACGAGGAAGGAGCTACCATGTGACGAGAAAGTGGCTACCGTGTGACGAGGTAGGGGCTACCGTGTGACGAGGAAGGAGCTACCGTGTGACGAGGAAGGAGCTACCGTGTGACGAGGAAGGGGCTACCGTGTGACGAGGAAGGGATTACCGTGTGACGAGAAAGGAGCTACCGTGTAACGAGGAGGGAGCTACCGTGTGACGAGGAAGGAGCTACCGTGTGACGAAGATGGGGCTACCGTGTGACGAGGAAGGAGCTACCGTGTAACGAGGAGGGAGCTACCGTGTGACGAGGAAAGAGCTACCGTGTGACGAAGATGGGGCTACCGTGTGACGAGGAAGGAGCCACCGTGTGATGAGGAGGGGGATACCGTGTGAACAGGAAGGGGCTACCGTGTGACGATGAATGAGCTACCGTGTGACAAGGAAGGAGCTACCGTGTGACGAGGAAGGGGCTACCGTGTGACGAGGAAGGACCTACCGTGTGACGAGGAAGGAGCTACCGTGTGACGAATACGGGAGAATTATGAATTCTAAATTAATTAATAAATTATGAATATTCGAATGAAATCTTATGTAAGAATTTATTGTCAAGGTTAATACGTGGTGTGACAAACCTTTTTTTTTACTGAAAATGAGTTGGTAAATAAATTTGGAATTTATCCATTCAACTTAATGTAGAATCAAGTTTAAAAAAAATGATACTTGGGAAAACAAAGAAACAGAAAATAATAATGAATATGGATGAAAAATTATACGAACAAGAAATAACATATATTGCTGAAAATTTGAGTTAATATTTTACTTAAATATACGAAAATATTATACTAAATATAAGGCACCAAACATAAGTTCTTATGCTTAACATGGCGAGAAAAAGTAAAAAAAAGCCTGCACTCTTGAGGCTACGAATAAACTTTTAACTTAGGCCTCCAAGGCTTAATTTCTGCAGTCGGGACCTTAATAACATCAAGGGAAGTTCTAACGACACGAAAAGGTTTACGATTTTTAATAATTTTCAGTCGACTTCAAACCTTCCTGAAAAACCATACTGAAGCCAAAAAATGCATGGGATAAATTTTGTCACAAGAAAAATTACGAAAGTGATTGATAAAAAAAGTAATTGACCTATACTCTAAAAAATGAGAAAGTCATATTGTCCAAACAGTTACTCATTTTCAGTCTGCAACACTCATGTGCCTTTCTGCCGGGCCAAAGTGGGTCAGGATGACCCACAAAATGTGGAAAAAGTGCATCATTGTTTACACATCTCACTAATTTATCTGTATGTCCGAACATTGGGGCCCATACTTTCAAAAAAGTTAAGAGATCGTAAGTTCATCAGCCAATCATTGACGGCCTTTCAAGCAAAATCCACCAATCATAGACAAGAAAATAGAGCGTAAGTACTTACGTTCACTT
>NW_025937488.1:4213-6863 GCF_000764305.2 Hyalella azteca | reverse complement strand
GCAACACGGCGCTGTCACCACCGGCAACACGGCGCTGTCACCGCCGGCAACACGGCTCTGTCACCACCGGCAACACGGCGCTGTCACCACCGGCAACACGGTGCTGTCACCACCGGCAACACGGCGCTGTCACCACCGGCAACATCAGTCCCCTCGAGGCTATTTTGTTCCCTCGCCTCCCCTTTGTCTCCCCTCGTCTGGGGAATAAATGCCTTTGTCTCCCCTCACACTGTCTCCCCTCACACTGTCTCCCCTCACACTGAGGCTTCACTGTAACCGAATGCCCCTTCCTTCCCACGTCTTCCCCATCTGCTACTACACTCACAAAGATAGCTGGGTCAAATTGTGTGGTGCACATTTCCTACACGTAGCTTTGATCCGCTCTTTATGTGGGCCAAAGTGGGTCAGGGTGACTCACACAAAAGCAAATACTGCATTGATATATGCACATTGTCTCGCTTATTTCTTTGAGTGTATAGCGAGTTCGGGTTTCCGACTTCCGGAGGCCTCAAATTCCGGCTTGATTATTTAACTAATTTATTAATTATTCCAAGCTCAGTCAAGTATTGTAGAAATTATGATAGAAGTAACTTTCGGTCTGCCGTATCCAAGTTTTTCAAGAATCGTCGATCCAAATTATGTATGAAGAAAAATTTATGCAAAAAAATTATTATCTCTGATCTGCAATAAATTTTAAAAAATTCAAAATTTGAAGGTTGAAAAAATAATAGAAAATCACTTGTTTTTCCGCCTACTAATAAAACGACTAATAAAATTTTCATTCAAAATTGTGCCACTTGCCATTCGGTAGACTAAGTAAAATGTGCAATTTTCTTGAACAATTTTCTTGAACAATTTTCTTGAACAATTTTCTTGAACAATTTTATCTCTACGGAAAAATGCAGTGCCATGTTGGCGTAACTCTGCCGCCTGACGCCTGTATATAGGCACCGCGTCGAAGTTATGTACAAAGTTACGCAAGCTGTAGTACCCTTTAAAAATGTGGTGTAAACTTTCAATGAGGGATATGGAAAGATCAAATAGCAATAAAATTTCTGTAAAAGAAAGCTACATTACTTTAGTAAAGTCTCGGTAGTGTTAAGTGAAAAGTGACTTATAACGAAAACAGTTTTTACTGTGAAACTAGGAAGCTGACAGCTCAAAATGGTAGAATATTCGAATATCGCGCGCTTATATTAAAAATTAATTTGTAAAATAAGTCATTGAAATCGTTGAATGAAAACAAATGAATTCTGCAGGCACATCAATCGTAAAATTTTTTAATTGAATTGAAGAAATTAATTAACAAATTTAATTGAAATTGAAAACTGATTGTCACCAGGTTCAGATTTTAGGAAGGCACTCAAAGGAATAAATACAAGTGAAACTTTGACCCACTCATGTGAAAAAGTGCATCGCTGTTTAGACCAAAATTTCACTGTGATGATCGATTTTGCAGATCGCTTTCCATTGTCGCCGCGAAATTATTCATGACTTCGCTGTGCCGTTGACTTGGCGTCGTAAAATCTAAGCAAACGAGCTGCAGTCGTCGCTATTACGACAGTTATATACTTACGACATGACTTGCGGCAAGTACATACAGTATTTCATCAGTAAAAATAAAATTTTCGGGTAATATCACGACTGAAAAAGAATTTCACATCTTTTATTTAGAAAATTATCTATAACAATTTAGAAATTAGATTGCCATTTTTGCTCCCTCCTCCCACCGCCAGTTTCGCAAAACAACGCCCCGATATTCTTCCGCGATGAATAAATTTTCATGTGAAGGCAATTTCCCGACACGATAAGTATCCTGGATACGCGCCCCAACAGCCCCTATATATCCCGACACGATAAGTATCCTGGATACGCGCCCTAACAGCCCCTATATATCCCGACACGATAAGTATCCTGGATACGCGCCCCAACAGCCCCTATATATCCCGACACGATAAGTATCCTGGATACGCGNTTCTGCTCAGTATCACTGCGCCATGAGCATTGCTTGTAATTAACATGCAAAGCCTGTCTCTTATACACATCTAGATGTGTATAAGAGACAGGTATATAGGAAACTTTTCGATAACTGGATTACTACCCTGATTTGTACTAAAATTCAGAAAGAATTATGTGGCAAAAAAGTTGATTTAAATTGCCTATTTTACCAATGCACATAGAGAATAGCAATCATAAATTTGAAAGTTTCAGAATAATTCTAGAATGAAATAGGAACCTGGCACTGACATTCTCGCCTAATCTTGACCTTCTGACGTCACGAAGTCAACAAACAATGAATCTCAAAATAAATAAAGCAATATACTTGAGAAGCGTGAAGCTAATAAACACAGTGTGTATATACAACGAACTAGAAAAAACGAAAAAGAAAATATTCAGAATTATAATTCAAACAACATCGTTAAGGTAATAAAGCTAGGTAGCGCGTTAGAGAACGCCATATAAATAATTATAAATTTAATATAATTCCGATTGCATTTTTTAAAAACATTTTTGTTTTAAAATGATATTTCCACCGCACGTACACCACTACCATCACAACACCACGACCATCACCAACACCACTACCGTCACAATACCACAATAACCACACCACACCACAGTAACCACACCACACCACAATAACCACACC
>NW_025937488.1:0-3452 GCF_000764305.2 Hyalella azteca | reverse complement strand
CACCGCCACAGTCGCCCCTCACCGCCACAGTCGCCCCTCACCGCCACAGTCGCCCCTCACCGTCACAGTCGCCCCTCACCGTCACAGTCGCCCCTCAACCTTTTTTAGTTTGTTTTATTTTCATGTTGATATTTTTTTTCGAATTATACAATAAATCTTATTAAATGAAACCATTAATATAATTTTACTTGTTAATTATACGTTTAAGTTTAAGTTCAAGCTAGACACAGCAAGCATAGTTTACGTTTCTTCCGAAGTTCATAATTTCATACATAAAACGTTGAAATAAATAAAATATCAAAATATTAACAGAATGTAAGCAATAAACCTTTGAAATGCAGATGAAGGTAAACGTTCGATAAAAAATTTTCATTGGCTTTAATAAGCTTTAATTAAGATAAAACCTCGGAGACATTCATGGGCATGAGATACGAAGCCTGAGGGCCTATACTTTCAAAAAAAGTTAAGAGATCGTAAGTTCATCAGCCAATCATTGACGGCCTTTCGAGCAAAACCCACCAATCATAGACAAGAAAATAGAGCGTAAGTACTTACGTTCACTGAGCGAGTTTTGAATGTATGGTCCCTGTTTCTCAAATTGGTTAGCCTAACCCTGACTAACCTGACTAACCTAACCTGAGCAAGGTTAGCCTAACCCTGACTATATCGTGCCAAGTGATTTACTACAGCTCTATATTATCACGGCAATTATAGAGCAATAATTTGAATTAGAAAATTATAGAGGCGAAGAGAGAAAACATAATACCTACAAAAATACCAAACGTCAATGAACGTAAAAAAATTAATTTGGTGCAGTGAACTCCAATTAAAGAGCAAATTCTAATGAAGATTCATCACGATACTAAAATTTAATTATCAATTTTAAAGTGAAATAGACTGAACAGTTTCCAGATACCGGTCTTAAATTACAAATTGTGGAGTGAAATCGACTTGCTATTCATGCTTGCTATTATTCACTGAAGGTTACGAAAGATTATAACTCTGCTGATTATTCCACATATAATCAGCCAACATCGGAAAATATTATAAAATTTCGAACAATTATTGTAAATTCCTAAATGATTTACGAAGCAAAAATATCCTGGACGGCGTCACCCCCGCATTTATTCATTGTAATAAAATGCTGCGCGACGATCGCTTATGAAAACTAGCAGAAGTAAAGTTTACAAAAAAATCAAAATTAGTCATTCTGAAGCTCTCTAAATTGAAATCGGTATGAAAACTAGCAGAAGTAAAGTTTACTAAAAAAAATTAAAATTATTTATTCAAAATCTCTCTGAAAAGAAAAGCTTCTGAAAATTTCAGTTCCCTATGAAAGTTAATCTGAGACGTTAAAGTTTTGAAGCTTACCAAATTACAGTTTCCTCATTATGTTAATGGGAGATTTGAAAGCTTCGGAGTTATAAGCAAATTTGGGCGTAGTTTCGATTTCGAATCAATCGGATACATAAAAACTTCACAATTTTTCAGTTAAACCAATTGTTAAAATAAGAGTTTCTGTTTACGCGGTCATTTTGCGCACATGATGTCTAAATTTCCAACGAAATGATCGGCGGCAGGACAGATTTCTCTTCAGTCGACGCTAAGTTCGTCATAGTATAGCGGCCGTAATCTGATATCCTGCTAATATGTAGCAAAATTAGTTAAAAATAGCAGTTTTTATTATTTTTTTTTGGCCCAAATAGTGAAAATCGATGGTTTGGGCGTAACTCAGTAATGACGAAATGATCGGCAGCAGAACAAATTTCTCTTCAGTCGACGCTAAGTTCGTCATAGTAGCGGCCGTAACCTGAGATCCTGTTGATATGTAGCGAAATTTATTCAAATAGAAATTTTTATTATTATTTTTTTTCCCAAATAGTAAAAATCGACGGTTTAGGCGTAGTTCTGTAATTAAAGATGCATGTTACATGCCTAATTCATACATTATTTAAGCCTGATTCATGCATAATTCCTTCATAATTCTCCCAAAATTAATATAAAGATAACCGAGAACCTAGTTAACTTCTTACAACTCTTTAAGTTGAAGATGAGAGATCACATAGGCCTTTGAATAAATTAAAATTCAGGATGTAATTCAAACTATTTTCAAGTTATCTATCCCTTCGAATTATTTTCGCCCCCTTTTTATTATCCCTATTTATCCATTTACGACTCAATTTAAAAGAATATAACAAATTCTCATAAATTCATTCGTTAAAGCCACAATTGCGAGTATCTCAACATAGAATACAATACAAACTTCATACCCACATTTAAGAAAAGATTTCAATTGACAATAAATGGCCATTAACAATTTTTCGCTGAAGATGGTTTCATCACACCCACCATTTAAGAGAAGTCTTCAATTGACAAAAAATGGCCATTAACAACTTCTCGCTGAAGATGGTTTCTAAATGTGAAAGTATTTGAGAACCAAATCACTAAGACAAAAAATTAAGATACAAAGACCATCAGACGGTCGTAAAATTTTCAATATTCCGCTGTACGCATACGAAAATTCCTTCGTCTCAAAATTCCACGCGAATAAATGCGTCAGTCCTGAATATACAAGAATGCAAATAGTCTATTTTCTCGAGACTTTAATTAGTAGAATTAGTAGTTTAATTAGTAGGAGCTCACGGAAACGTCACTACAAAACCCGAGTCAGAATCTCACAAATCAAGCCAAGCCAGACAACTTGGGCCGCCTCAGACCTGCCGGCTTGCCAGATGGGCTTTTTTTCGGCTAAATGGCATTTTTTCGGCCAAATGGGCTTTTTTTCTGCCAAATGCGACAATTTGACCTTTTTTTCAGTTACGTTTGTCGATAAAAATCAATCATTGCAAATTCTTATCGTATTTTTCAACTCACAAATAAACTGAAAATTGAATTTTTTAACCGCTAGTTAAGAATTCACTAATAAATTCTGAATCGTGGCCAGTTTAGGCCGTTTTTTCTAGCCTCCATTGGCCAACGCAGCCTTGCCGGTGGTTCTCTTTTACGAGGCTGGTTCCCAGCGCATTAGATTGAGCTATTTGCTAATTTTATTTGCACTTATAAATTAATACTGTACTATTACACATTAACGAATAGTTCACAATTGAGGGAGCAAATTATTATATTGAAATTATTAATATTTCTTGGCAAATTAACAAAATTAACGAAGTGAATTGAGCGTAAACTTCACAATGAATAAACTCTAACCGAAGTTTCGCTTCAAATCAGTTTCATCATGCAGCTCAGAATTCTCTAGTCATATCAATAAAAAATAGCTAATATTGTCATCTTTTTCCTTGTAAATTTAAGATTGAACGATCCTAGTAATAAATCCTTTAGTTCACGTGCATCTGTACAATATATTTTTTTCGTCTTCGCGTTATATGTGTACCGTAGAATTCCACCCAGGCCGCTGACTAGCCGCATAAATTTTAATGAGATTGCAACAATGT
>NW_025937487.1:0-1342 GCF_000764305.2 Hyalella azteca | reverse complement strand
AGCCTCTTTTGGAAGTCAATTGCCCGGTAGGCCAAATCTGCGTAATATGATTAAAAAGAGCAGCTGGTCAAGCTTCGTCATGATGCCCCTGGTCAAACGCTGATGACGCTACCGCATGATGGGGCTGGTCAGAGTCTGACCAAGGTAAACGCACGAACAATATTGAAGTTCCCGCCATAGGGGGGTATGCAGGTATGTGCATGGGGTCTACCTCCCGCACCCCCCATCCGCCAAGAGCATTAACCGTTGCAGCAAAGGCGCCAGTTTAGATCGAACCGTGACTCGATCAGTACCTAGTGAAGAGTGCTCATTGCTCAATGCTTATCGAAAAGCTACTATTATAGTTTTGTCTCATTCAGAGGGCTTTAAACAATTTGATGCTTTCAGAGAGCTTTAAACAATTTCCTTAAATTATGACGTATCTGACTGGAAAATTTAAATTATGAAGGAAAATTTGTTAAGTTTTTCCTACGAGTATTTTATTGATAAGATGTAGTTGTATGGTGTATCTTTCACCATCACTTCTTTCAAAACGCAGCAGTCATACGATGCAAGTTCTTTTTTTGACAATAAGAGAAGATTTCATGCGGAATATGCTCTAAATCAGTTGTTATTTGATCAGTTCGTTGCAATACGTACTTCTCAAGTTCTCGTCGGCAGGCGACATTCATCATCAACACGCATTTGTGTGTTCAAGATTTTGGCTGCTGTAGAAATTTTCAACTTTGGGCATGTCGACACGAGCATGTTATTTAAGCTGCTCCTGTTCATATGCTTAAGGTTTTGATTTCTATAAATCAACGCGTCAACTGGATTAGGCAGGCAGTTGACGCAGTTGGCCCCTGCCCAGGCTCCACTGGGCAGGGTGGCCCAGTGGAGGGCAGGGTGGCCCAGTGGTTACAGTTCAGAGTACCAAGATTGGCGCGGGTTCGATCCCAGCTCTGTGCGCCAGTTTCTGGTCAGAATCGGCGAGGAGGCCGGGCGGTTAAGCACAGCAGAATTGTAGCAGTGAGTTGCGCGTTCGAGACCGCAAAGCGCTGTGAATGTTTTGTGATGTTAAGAATCGGCGACAGGCCTACGGCCTAATAAACGCTGAAAACGCTATTTATTTATTTATTTAATAAGTGTAGTCGGAACACGAAAGCTCACCATTGCCTAGGATGCTAGCCTACCTAACCGACTGACAACACTCGACACTATACTGGGCAGTGGGCGGGCCAGCTGAACAAGATGGAACAGGTTGCAGAGCGTATACCGATTATTCGCAAGTAAGTTAGTTGCTTTTCTTCTGTTCTATCTACTCCATTTCGTTGTATCATCAGGCTTCATTATGGAGTTACAT